>NW_026883966.1:0-53386 GCF_032173495.1 Musca vetustissima
TGCGGTGTGAGATTGTCATCATTATGACGATTTTTTGTATGTTCGGTTCACAATTTGTTACTGGCGACTTTTATAGCCCATCATCGTCAGGATGATGATGAAGCATCATCCTCATCTGTGAGGTGCGGATTTTTTTTCTGTTTTTGTTTTCTGCTCTTAATTCTTTGTCGCGTGTCATCTGATGTTGTTGTTGTTGTTCGGAATTCAGGTGTGTTGCTTGACAAATGCCTCCTGGTTTCGTTGATCCGTGTGTTTTGTTTTCATATTTAGTTGTTATTGCTGTTCGGAGTTCCATCCATCTGCAAGATGTCTAGATATTTGTGTTACCCACAGCCTGTCTGGCTGGCTGGCAGGCAGAGAGGCAAGACCACCATCAGCCACCAAGCTGCTTCAAATTGGATCACTCTGTGTTCTTTTTTTGTGTTGCTGTTTGTTTGATTGAGGTAATGGTCGAGGTGTTGGGCTTGGGTGGTTATCCGACAAAGGCTTAAAGCGGCCAACAAATGCATTGCTGCGAATATGGTTTACACCGGAGCACCATTGCAACAACAACAGTACCAACAAAAACACACATTGAAATTTTTCACAGACAATAATGGCAGCCACAAATGGAACAGTTACTTTCGTTGTAATGCCAGGCAGGCTGGGGCTGAGGCTCACAGAAAAAAATGGCTGCATTGGGCATCATACTTTTCCGAGGTCCCGAGCACAAACGCACGCCACAGCAACAGACACAGGCTGCTGCTGGCAGGTTGGCTGAATAACCTGACTCTTTTTACAAGCGAAGACCATTCAACCAGTCTGACTGCCAGCCAGCCTACCCCAGACCCTGACCTTAAGTGCCAGTCAACCATCCAGTCAGCCTGCCACCCAGCCAGCCAAACAGAGAGAAAGGAAAAGTATTGTAAAGCTTTACTAATGGCAGCAGACAAACTCAATTAGACTGCAGGGAATTGAATCAAATGTGGAAAAAATGGCAATGGCTTGTTTTTTCTGCACAGGTCTTTTCCCCACTTTTCCGTTTCAGGGTTCTGCATTTTTTCGTTGTTGTTATTTCTCTGTTTGGCAATTTTTGTCTGTTGGTTTTTATTTAATTTTTTTTTTCAAGCTTCTGCATTTTTCCAATAAGCCAAACAACCAACCAGTCAGCCATACATTCATCCATACTCTTCGCCTCTGTCATTCGGAGGTATTAAGAATTCTTAAATGTAATACCAGGAATAATATATGGTCGAGTATTGACTCTGAAATCTGTTGATGTTAGGGAAAGAGAGGAGTGGGGACTTTTTAAGCAATTTTTTCTGGTAAATATTTTTCCCAGATGTTGTTTCTTTTTTCGGAAAATTGAAAGTAAAAGTTTTTTGAAAGCGAAGTAGCAGAGCAAACAAATAAGTTCAATGATTCTTTTGGTGGTAGTTATTTGATTAAGTGATGTTATGGATACGGAAAGTCTGGATGAATATTTTAGGAGAGATGGTATTCTAAAAATACAATCGAAGGTCCCTAAAGGTTTACATGAGACTGCAAATGATCTTACAACCTGAAAGAAGCGGAATATTCACCGATGAAAACGAAATCAATCTCAAAGGAGTTTTGTTTCAACGCAGAAGGGCTCAGAGTATTCTATGGTATAACAAAAAATGCGTTGTTGTCCAAAAAGAGTTCCTTCCGAGGCCTTTGCTTTACATCGTGTTGAAAATATATTGAACAGAATTGTTGTATATTTTTAAGATTTAATAGTAATAAGAGTCTAAAATACCAGATATATATGATATATACAGATTCAGGTTCTTTGGAGACCACTACTATAATTTGATGGAGAATATTTATTTCCTTTACAGCAACACGCTAAAATGACTCCGAAGTGTAATAAAGGCCCCCACAAAATACTACTGAAAACAATAGTCATTATATAGCTTTTTGTGTATTATGTATGATTCTGACGGATTTTTAATCGATACATATTATAGTTACACAAATCTTTATAGTGGCGAATCATACTCAAATTCGATGAAAATTATTTTCTTCATTGATACCAACATCCTGAAGTGTGGTCTTACTGGAGTTTTTGGCCAGAAATCGACATGCACAAATTTATAGAAAAATTCAATCATTTTTAGGTCTTATTTAGATTCGAAATTTTCCTGGTATACATTGTAGCTACAGATTTTTATTATTTGGAGACCCTTAGTGGAATTTGATGTAGATTATTTCTTCCCTTTATTGCATCCCTATAAAATGAATTCGGGAGGTCATAACGACCCCCTCAAAAAAGTACAAAAACATTAGACAACATATCACTTTTTGGGTAATTTCTATGATTATAACCGATTTTTAACCGATACCCATTATAGTTACACAGATCTTTAAAATGGTGACCCCTACTCAAATTCGATGAGGATTATTTTCTTCATTGATACCAACATCCTAAAGTGTTGTCATAATGGTGAAATTGACCACAAATCGAAGTACTCAAAAGTACAGAAAAATTCAATAATTGTTTGTTCCAAATTAGAGTCGAAATTTTCCGGGTGTACATTCTAGCTACATATTTTTATTGTTTGGAGACCCTTTGTGGAATTTAATGTAGAATATTTCTTCCCTTTATTGTACCCCGATAAAATGAATCAGGGAGGTCATAATGGCCCCCACAAAATACTACTGAAAACAATAGACAATATATCGCTTTTTGGGAAATTTTTATAATTGTGGCCGATTTTTAACCTATACCCATTATAGTTACACAGATCTTTAAAATGGTGACCCATACTCAAATTCGATGAGGATTATTTTCTTCATTGATACCAACATCCTAAAGTGTTGTCATAATGTTGAAATTGACCACAAATCGATGTACTCAAACGTACAGACAAATTCATTAATTACATGTTTCAAATTAGATTCGAAATTTTCCTGGTATATATTGTAGCTACAGATTTTTATTGTTTGGAGACCCTTAGTGAAATTTGATATAGTATGTCTCTTCCCCTTGCATCGAACCGCTAAAATGATCTGAAAGGTCCACAACGACCCCTTCAAAAAAGTACTGAAAACAAAAGACAATATATAACTTTTTGGGTAATTTTAACGATTGTGACCGATTTTTAACCGATACCCATTATATCTTTAGTATGGTGACCCCTACTCAAATTCGATGAGGATTATTTTCTTTATTGGCTAAGGTATAACAAAAAAAGTTCCTTCCGAGGTCTTTGCTTTACATCGTGTTGAAAATATATTGAACAGAATTGTTGTATATTTTTAAGATTTAATAGTAATAAGAGTGTAAAATACCAGATATATATCATATATAAAGATTCAGGTTCTTTGGAGACCACTACTAAAACTTGATGAAGAATATTTCTTCCCTTTGCAGCACCTCGCTAAAATGATTCCATAGTGTAATAATAGCCCCCGCAAAATACTACTGAAAACAATAGGCAATATATCACTTTTTGGGTAATTTCTATTATTCTGACCGATTTTTCACCGATACCCATTGTAGTTACACAGATCTTTAAAATGGTGACCCCTACTCAAATTCGATGAAGATTATTTTCTTCATTGATACCAATATCCTAAAGTGTGGTCTTGATGGTGAAATTGACCACAAATCGAATTACTCAAAAACATGAAAAAATTATGTAATTTTTTGAACCAATTTAGAGTCAATATTTTAAAGATATATATTGTAGCTACAGATTTATGTTCTGTGGAGACCCTTAGTGGAATTTGATGTAGAATATTTTTTCCCTTAACAACAACCCGCTAAAATTAACCGGAGGACCAATTATGGCCCCCACAGAATATTACTAAATATTAAATGCAATAGACACATTTTAGATCAATTTTTATAATTACGGGCGATTTTTTACCGACACCTACAGTATTTACACAGATCTTGAAAAAGGTGACTCATTGTGAAATTTTATGAAGATTATTTTCTCTGTTGATACCAACCTCCTAAAGTGAAGCCTTACTGGAGATTTTGGCCAGAAATCAAAATGCGTTAAAATTTAAGAATACAGGCTAGTATTTTTGTTGCCCATTAAAGCCGATATTTTAAGGATATTATGTATATCTACAGATTTGTGGTCTTCGAAGACCCTAATGAAATTTTATGACGAACATTTTTTTTCCTTTATGGAACCCAATTAAAATGAATTCGGAAGGTAATAATGTCCCAACAAAATATTACTGAAAACTAAATGCAAGAGATACATTTTCTATCAACCTTTGTAATTGTGACCGATTTGTTTCCCGATATCGGTTATAGCTACACCTATCTTGTAAAGGGTTACCCATAGTGAAATTTTATGAGGATTATTTTCTTCGTTTATACAAACATTCTAAAATTCTGTTTTATATGCGAATTCGGCTCAAATTCAAAATTCTCAAAAGTGCGGGAAAATTTCACTCATTTTTGTGTTCCCTATTAAATCGGGTATATTCCGATTATATATCATATCCACAGCTTTGTGTTCTTTGGAGACCCTTAGTGGAATTTGATGAAGACTCTTTGTTCCCTTTATGGGAACCCACAAATATGAATTCGGAGGCTAATAATGGCACCCACAAAATATTACTGAAAACCAAATGCAAGAGATACATTTTCTATCAACCTTTGTAATAGTGACCGATTTTTTTCCGATATCGGTTATAGCTACACCTATATTGAAAAAGGTGACCCGTATTGAAATTTTATAAGGATTATTTTCTCCATTTATATCAACCTTCTAAAATTTTGTCTTATATGCGAATTCGGTCCAAATTCAAAATTCTCAAATGTGCGGGAAATTTTAGTCATTTTTGTGCTCCCTATTAAATAGGGTATATTCCGGTTATATATCATATCTACATCTTTGTGTTCTTTGGAGACCCTTAGTGGAATTTTATGTAGAATATTTCTTCCCTTTCTAGCACCCGCTAAAGTGATTCCAGGAGTCAATAATGGTTTCCACAAAATATTACTGAACACAAAATCCAATAGTTACTTTTTTGTTGATGTTCCTAATTGTGACCGAAATTTTGGGGAAATATATTATAGCTATAAATATCTTGGTAATATAGTGGAATTTGATAAAGAATATTTTCTTCCTTGGTACCAACCACTTAAATTGAAACCTTACTGGAAAATTTGTCCAAAATTCAAATTACTCAAAGTTCGGCTAAAAACATAAATATTTTTACTCTATATTAATATCGATATTTTCCGGATATATATTACTTCGACAAATTTGTGTTCTTTGGAGGCTCATAATGGAATTTTATGCAGATCAATTCTTCACTTTACAGCTTCCTGCTAACATGAATTCTAGAGGCAACAATTCTATTCAACCTAACATTTTTAATTTTCCCACATTTTAAATCTATCCACACAGACATTCTAAGGCAGTAAATCACAATTTATTAAATTTCCCTGCCAAAGTGAAAAACGGAGACTATAATAAATAGAAAGGAACTGCTGCTTGTTCTTCTTCTTCTCCCGAGTACACAAGAAAACGAGTAAAACTATCATCAATTACTCTTTAAGTTTTTTGCAGTAAAAGTGCTTGACAAACAAATGTCCAAGAGCATAGAGAATGGGCATGCATGAATGAATAAAAACTGACTGCATGCCCTGATGGCTGGCTGATTGTCTAGCAACTAGACACACACACAAAAAAGTGACGTTTCGTAGACGACATAATAAAAAAATCCAAACCAGGCTGTAAGGTGGAACGAGGTCTGCCAGCCTTACTCAGAGGCTATGACGAAGAAGGGAAAAACTAAGGTCAGCCAACCAACCGACCAACCCGACAGTGTCAATGACAACGTAAGCGTCATTGCACAAATGTCTGGGACCATAACATGGCAGACAATAACAGCAACAAGAAAAGTAAACATTTACCGGAACGCAGTTTTATAAAAACAAACCGTGAAGGGAGCCGGAGAAGGGACAAGGAAAACAAAAACCCTTTCAGTAGAAATTTTTAAAGCCAACTCCTTCACTTTTTCCCTCAAAACTCAAATTAAAGACCCAATCAGCTGTTCAGCTGCTCAACAAACTACCCAAGCAGTTAGTCATTATCGTTAGCAGTACGTAAATATGGTCGTACGTCACGTTAGCACGTCCCTACTTAACTGAACACATACACACAGTCATTACGTTAACAACAAAATAAATTGTTTAAATGACTGCCGGACAGATTGCAGTGGACAGCATTCACACAGTTGCTCCAAAGCCGGCAAACTAGAGTCTCGTCGTTTACTATTTTCACTAATACTAATGCACTACTAAATAGCGGACATTTAAGAGTTGTATTTTCGGTGTTTTTTTTCTTCTTCTTCTTCTTCTTGTGACCATAACAATGGAGCAATCACCGTTCTCAGTCACAATAAGACACTGTCTGGCAGACAGACAGACAATCCAATAAACTCACTCTCGTACATACAAATGACACGCATACACATGGCCATACATTTGACTCTTTCTGGCACATGGTTGCACATTAAGTATGCTTGACGCCGTCAATGAACAACGAAGTGTGTGTAAATGTTGCAAAAAAAAAAAAAAAATAGAAAGAAAAATGAATAAAATGTGCTTTGTGTTCATGAGCTGGCACCCAGAGATGGGAGTACGTCCTAGGAAAAAAAGATGGACTTATTGGTAGTTAGTCCTAACCACCCCAAGCAGATTCCGCACCTTCAAAATGTCCACCAGCAAACGAAAAGTTGTGATCTGAAAAATTTTACCAGTTTAATCATTTGTTATTACGCCGATTCCGATCATTTCTACAGATTTGTGTTTGTTGAAGACCCCTACTAAAATTTGATGACGATTATTTTTTGCCTTTACAGCAACCTGCTAAAATTAATTCTGGTACCACTAATGGCCCCTACAAAAAAGTACTGAAAACAAAATGCAATATATACATTTTTGCTATATTATTGTAATTGTGACCGATATTTGCCGATACCTATATAGTTACACAAATCATTAAAATGGTGACCCATAGTAGAATTTGATGGAGATCATTTTATTCTTTGGTATTAACCTCCTAGAATGAAGTTGTATTGGTGAAAAGTGCCGAAATTCGAATTACACAAAAGTACGAAAAAATTCAATCATTTTTTTGTTCCTCATTATCGTCGATATTTTCCGGATATATAATATATCTACCGATTTGTGTTCTTAGAAGACCGTTAATGAAATTTGATACAGAATATTTTTTGCCTTTATAGCACCCCGTTAAAATGAATACAGGAGGTAAAAATTACCCCTACAAAATAGTACTAAAAACAAAATGCAATATATACATTTTTCCTATATTATTGTAATTGTGACCGATATTTGCCGATACTTATTATTGTTACACAAATCCTTGAAATGGATACCCATAGTAGAATTTGATGAAGATCATTTTATACTTTAGTATCAGACTCCTAAAGTGAAGTTTTATTGGTGAAATTGCCCTAAATTCAAATTACTCAAAAGTACGAAAAAAATCAATCAATTTTTGTTCCTGATTATCGTCGATATTTTCCGGCTATATAATATATCTAACGATTTGTGTTCTTTGAAGACCCTTAATAAAATTTGATGCAGAATATTTTTTGCCTTTATAGCACCCAGCTAAAATGTACTCTGGGGTCACTTATTGCCCCTAAAAAATATTACTGAAGACAAAATGGAATAGATACATTTTTCGGTCATTTTTATAATTGCCCTCGATGTTTTAAAGATATATTGTAGTTACATATTTCTTGGAAATGAAGAGCCATAGTTAAATTTTGTAAGGATTATTTTCATCATTAGTTTCCAATATCTAATGTGAAGTTGACCGCAATTCGAAATACTCCAAAGTTACGCAACAAAAACACTTCTTTATTGTTTCATATCAATGTTGATATTTTCCGGATATATGCAATAAAAGTTTGGTGTCCGGAAACACCGCTAAATGAACAGTCATTGCCATAAGACCTTTAGCACTCGAAACAGGAAGTGCATTGTCACATCACTTCGTGAGCGTAGAGACTTGCATAGCTATAACAGCAATTGGTATCGTATATGATCGAAATCTTCAAGCTGGTCATTGGAACCAAATAGATCATATATGCGTTAGTAGGAAATCGAAAACCTCTCTGACTGGCGTCAGAAAGAAACGGGTGGGCCGATAGTGACAACGAGGTCACCATAGTTAAAATCAGGATAACATATAAATGTCCAAGAGGAAACACCAGACCAGAAATAACACTACTTGCAACAGCTAGAACCTATAGCAGTCAGAAACACCGTAGCCACGGCAATACGTAAAAAGTTATCAATATGCCAATTTTATACATGGAAAGAACTCACAAAATAAATACTGCCTGCATGCAGATTGTAGCATCTGGAGAGGAATAACTCTGCCCAACACCATAAACAATCTCCAGAGGAAAGTAGAAAACGTTCTAAGAGATGAACAAGCTGTCTTCAGACCAAATAGTAGCTGGGTGGTGCACCCCCTGTATCTACCGTTCATCGATTTCAAGACCCTCAGACGAATTGTCATACTGAAAGTATTGCGTAAAAAACCTGTGGTATAACCTGGAATCCTTCTGGACAACTCGAAGTAAAAGTGGATGATATCGGTCTTCACTTGTACAAGACTGTGTTGTAATGTTGAACTTGAGATTAATGTCAAGAAAATTAAGGCCTTGAAATTTTACCAAACCAGTATAGAAAACATTATGCTACCAGACCAATCATTTGTTGGAGCATCATTCGAGCATTATGTGCAGGAAATCAAAGCTTAAAATATTCGAGCCATATATAGAATCGAGTATGCTATATGTCTGTGAAATTTGACTACATATAGTTATAAAAATGTCTGAGGATCATATGCAGAATATAGTGGCCAACAGCCTAAGTAACATAGAGCTGTGAAACTTTACAAATCAGGAACATCCGATTGCAGAACCTTAGACAATTTATTACGTTAAAATTCTGACTACATAAGAGTCGGTATCTTGTTTATAGAAGAAATGTATTGAATACCTTATTAATATTACCTGTAGATAGCATAACTTGAGTATAATAAGTGGTGGGATATTTAGAAGGATTTAAAAAGACATGCCGAGGGTATTAAACCTTTTTATGGCAAGAGTTTCTTTTGCAGATGAATTAGAAAATGTGTTCTTATAAAGAATATATCGGCACGAAATGGGAACCGAATATCATCATTAGCAAAGGGAAATATATAAGTACCAAACGTACTGGTCCATTTTTTATGAAGGACTTTGAAACACCTATATAGACGCTCTTATGTTGGTAAATATCTGACTAAATCTTCAGAAGGTCTGTAAATACACTCACAATTGTATTATGCTTAGCTTTATCCTCAGATAACTCAATATTTCACAATTTGGACGCCAATTCCACATTGATTTGAAAGTGTGGAGAAGAATTAAATTGAGGCGACTTTCTACGAGAAAATCCACCCTCTGCGAACTATATTAGTTTTAATAATGATTTAAAAATTTTAGCTGGGACTTTCAAAGTACTTCAAATGAATACTTCGAAGCATTTACCATGCGGGACCCTTTTATGGGATGCATTCCACAACATGAGCCTATAAAAAACATCTCTGCAGTGAGATTTTTAAATACATTCTGAGAATTGTAAATGACAAATTACAGCCTTTAAAAAGCTCCTATAAATGATCTGATCATTTATATTGAATGATACCTCACAAAATATAGATTTTTATAAGATTTTATTTGCCCTCTACGAACCCGAAATACCAAATTACAACTACGGATACGCATTCGAGCACAAAATTAGACTTTTCGATTTTTGCCTCTGACGAAAAAGTCGACAGTTAAATCTTTCGATTTTGTCAAAACTTTCGACTTTTACTGAAAAGTGTAAGTATTGGACAATTTGAGCTTTGCGATATTAAACCAAGTATTTATAAAGAAAATCGAAATACGATATTGAAAAGTCAATTTTGAGATTTCCTCAAAAATCAAAAGTCGACTTCGACTATTAGACATTTCAATACGAAAAGTCGATTAGTCGAAAGTCGATTTACTTATCCCTAGTGGCTACGTCACATACATATTCATTTTATAGGGGGTATTCACCTTACCCTCTATGAACTCGAAATTTCATTACAATGATCAGTAAAAAAATTAGGTTATTACTTCAAAATACCTAAAATGGCATCATTCCAAAGATGTCCCGATATATTCCGTGGGAACAACTCTAGTTTAGTAAAAACGATCAAATTTTTCTGAAATTTTTTCCAGAGGTAGGTATTTTTACCCTAATTATGGGGATATCTTTTTTTCTTGGGGGACGTACCCGGTTACCCGGTTATTTGACCCGGAAGTTCGGGTACGGGTACCCGGTTATATCCGGTTCTACGGATCCGGTTAATATAATATGGGTATCATTTTAAAGGTTATAAAAATACCTTTCCATTGAGTGGTAATATGATGGGGTTATCTCAAACCATTTTGGGGATATAGTCAAAAAACTGGGTTTTGGTCCCCGATTTTTTTGAAAAACTCCCTAAAAGTCGAACTTGGGTCCATTATAGTCCCTCTCCAAACAGGACTCAAATGATAGACCACAATTTGCCCTTTCCAAAATGGTGCGATATGTGGCTGTATCTGTTGTGGATCAAAAGATATGGGCCTTAGAACCCTATAAAACAAGGAAAATCTTTCTACATGACAGAATCTCCTTTTAAATAGCATGGTGTTTTTTGGGTGACCGGCCTTCGGCCGGGGATTTAAGACTTTCTCCTATGGACAGATGCCAACACCGGCTAACGCGGCAGAAACTCCTTCTAAATAGAATATTTTTTTGTGTAGCCGGCCTTCGGCCGGGTATTTAAGACTTTCTCCTATGGACAGATACCAACACCGGCTACGCGACAGAATCTCTTGTTAAATGGAATATTTTTTTGGGTGACCGGCCTTCGGCCGGGGATTTAAGACTTTCTCCTATGGACAGATGCCAACACCGGCTAACGCGGCAGAAAATCCTTCTAAATAGAATATTTTTTGTGTAGCCGGCCTTCGGCCGGGGATTTAAGACTTTCTCCTATGGACAGATACCAACACCGGCTACGCGACAGAATTTTCTTGTTTTTGTAGGGTTCTAAGGCCCATATCTTTTGATCCACAACAGATACAGCCACATATCGCACCATTTTGGAAAGGGCAAATTGTGGTCTATCATTTGAGTTTGGGTTAGGGAGGTACTATAATGGGCCCAAGTTCGACTTTTAGGGAGTTTTTCAAAAAAATCGGGGACCAAAACCCAGTTTTTTGACTATATCTCCAAAATGGTTTGAGATAACCCCATCATATTACCACTCAATGGAAAGGTATTTATATAACCTTTAAAATGATACCCATATTATTTTAACCGGATCCGTAGAACCGGATATAACCGGGTACCCGTACCCGAACTTCCGGGTCAAATAACCGGGTAACCGGGTACGTCCCCCAAGAAAAAAAGATATCCCCATAATTAGGGTAAAAATACCTACCTCTGGAAAAATTTTCAGAAAAATCTGATCGTTTTTACTAAACTAGAGTTAAGCCAAAAACTCATTATCCCACTGCATTGCCTGTGATTTACTAATTGTTTTCCTTTTCATTTCAAAATGTATTTCTTATTTAATAATTCCCCTTTAAATTCACACTTCCCATCCCTGCAAATCTATCTGATTGCCATTCTGTGTGTTGTTGTTGCTGTTGTTTGTGTATCTTTCTTTTTTGTTTTTGCATTCTTTGTACCTTTGATTTGCCTTGTGTATGTTGTCTGAGCGCCTAAGTGCGTCTCTCCATAACGGTGTACGAGTGTGTGTGCGAATGTTTGTGAGAGAGAGTTTGTGTTGTGTTTGCCATTGCCTCTTTGTGCAATTTGTGTTTTGTTTAGTTTTGTTTGAAAAAAAAAAAACAGTTGTCGTGTTTTTGTTGTTGTTGTTGTGAAGAGGTCTGGTGCGTTTGTTTGTTCTCATTTGGGTTCTTTTTTTTTGCACTTTGTTTTGAATGAATTCAGATTTTTTTGTTGTTGTTATTGTTGGAGAAAGGCTCTAAAGGGGAAGAGGGATGGGGGAGAGGGGAGAGAAAGGTTTAATACTCACTTGGCGCGTTCCACCGAACAGTTGAGTAGAGTACCGGTTGAGAATTGCAAGCCGATGAAGTTAATGGCTACAATGACGTCGTTGTTTGTCGGCTGTTGGCGTTACTGCGGCTGCTGTAACTGCGACTACTGTTGTTGTTACTGCTTTAATAAGGACGGACAAAGCATTGACGACTGTCGTTGCTTGCAGCTGATAACAAAACGAAGCACAGACAAACAAAAAATAATAAAAACAAAGGCGCAAATGAAGATGAAATATACACCACAGAGAGACAGACAGAGAAAATTGAAGAGCAAAATAAAACCAAGATTCTGTTTGGAATATTTTTTGTTGTTGGTATTTTTGCTTTGTTTTTGGCTTTTCTGTTTTGTTGAGGTATTCTTGCTGTTGTTGTTATTGTTGTTGTAAATATTGCGATTATAATTAAAAATGCACAATAATGTAATTTTTTTTGTTACACAGACACTTCGGGGGAGAAATTTCTCTTTTGGATATTTTTAAAAAAATTTTCTTATTTTTTATTTTCAATATTTTTTTAGAAAATTCAAATTTTCATTCACCTCACTTTTTTGAAAAACTTTTACAGGTTTCCTTTGGTTTTGTTTTATTTTTTGTGTTGTTGTTATCTTTCTCCCTTGGGAGTTATGACCTTGCCGCCGTGTAAAACATTCTTCTTTATCCAAAGCTGGCTTGGGTTCGAATAAATCCGTCTAGTTTTCGAGACCCAATATTTATAGTAAAATTTCGCACTGATTTATTGTTTAAATGCAGAATTTTATTATACGCATATTGAATTGTTGTTATTGTTGTAGTTGTTTTTTTTTGCTGTTGTTGTCAATTGTTGTTGTTATGGTGGCAGACTGATTTATTATCCATTTGTGGCAATTGGTTTTAAAGCGAAACGTTGTGCCGTTCTTACGACGACGCGATACGAGCCGAACGATTGAGCGTAACCGAAAATTCCGATTTTTTTATTTTACATAAAGGGTCCACAATGGGACCACTTATGTCCCTTAGGTTCCAAAGGTTCCTCTATGGCAAAATTATTCCCCCAGTACATAGTCACCTCGTTGGGAGTGAGGAGGGGGGCTCCTGGAGAGCTAAATAGATTCGAATTCACTTTACAAAGCCTTGCTGTTGTTGTTTTTCTTGTATTCCCTTTTTGCTCAATGCTTTTGCACGCACGCACACACACACTGTGAAAACACTCACTCACTGACTGTTAATTCACTTTGCATACATGCTATGCTTTTGTGGTTATGTTGTTTTTCCCGTTAACCGGTAGTTTTCCCGTTGATAATCGCTGAGCAACTGAATTTTCAACCATTATTTTAACTGGCATTCATCATCAGTTCATTTACAAAGAGTTACATTTTGGTGAGCCGATGTTGTTTTTGTTGTTGTCCGGTATTTTTCGGGGTTGTTTTCCCATTCCCAATGCGTTCGCAAAAAAAATCCAATTTCAATTCCTTTTTACTCGGCGCATGACGACTATCTTCTTACACGACACAACTAACTGGCATAACAAATGCCATTCTCGTTTAATTCTAATTGGTATGCGCTCTCTCTCTCTCTCGCTCACTCAGGCACACTCTCTGGCTCAGTGTCTCCATTACGGTTTCACAGGCTCTTCATTTCCCTTATGTTACACACAAAAACAAAACAAATACCATATGGTAGCCAGAGAGTGTGAGAGTATGTGTGTGTGTGTCACAGAGAATGGTGAATATTAGCAAGTGCCAAATTGTAATCTCTTGTTTATACAATTCATGCATGGCATCAACAAAAGTGATGCCAAGTTTGATAACCATTATTTGTACTTTAATAAGCAGGGATGGAAGAATTAAAAAAAATAAAATTTTGTTAATAAAAATAAAATTAGTGGCTTTATTTAAAAAAAATTTCTTTAAAAGAAAAAAGGCGTGGATTTTTATATCCTTCACCACACTGTGGTACAGGGTATTATGTCTTTGTGCATATGTTTGTAACAGGCAAAAGGAAACGAGATAGACACATGGTTCATTTTGAGAATATGCATAGAATCACTTTCTAAGTCGATTTATGCATGTCCGTTCGTCCGTCAGATCATTTATTTGGCCCAAGGACGAACCCTATTGAAATTGTGAACAATCGGTTCAGATTTTTATGTAGAACTCATATATATTTTCGTCCGATTTAATGTAAACGGTGCACCAAAGTCCCTAAATATCTTTCGAAATTTGGCACAGCGTACTGAATTCAGCCTAGAATGATGTCTGCCAAGTTTGGTGAAAATCGGTTCAGAATTAGATACAGCTCCCATATATATTTTCGCCCGAAATTCGAGAATTCTAGTCGGTACAGGTGAAAAACAGGTGAGTCAGAGTGGTGCGTCACATTTTACCAGGTGTTCATAACCCTTGGTACCCCTCGTGTCTTGTCTCAATAGGAACCCCCTTGAGGTGTTCGCAACCCTTGGGTCCCCGCGATCTAACTCATTAGGAAACCCCTTGAGGTGTTCGCAACCCTTGGGTCCCCCGTGTCTTGTCTCGTTAGAAACCCCCCTTGAGGTGTCCGCAACCTTTAGGTCCCCGCGATCTAGCTCCGTAGGAACCCCCTTGAAGTGTCCGCCACCCTTGGATCCTCGTGTCTTGTCTCGTTAGGAACCCCCCTTGTGGTGTCCGCAACCCTTGGGTCCCCGCGATCTGGCTCAGTAGGAACCCCATTGAGGTGTCCGCAACCCTTGGGTCCCCGCAATCTAACTCAGTAGGAACCCCCTTGAGGTGTCCGCGACCCTTGGGTCCCCCGTGTCTTGTCTCGTTAGGAACCCCCCTTGAGGTGTCCGCAACCCTTGGGTCCCCGCGATCTAGCTCATTAGGAAACCCCTTGACGTGTCCGCGACCTTGGATCCCACGCGATACAGCTCAGTAGGAACCCCCTTGAGGTGTCCGCAACCCTCGGATCCCCGCCCTTCTTGGTTTACCAGGAATCTTCTTAAGGTGTCCATAGCCCTTGTACCTCTGGCATCTCGGCCTTAGCTTTGGTGTCGCTCTAAATTCACTGGACAGCCCATTACCGACAAGCTGACAGGAGTACTTATCCAGGTCTCCCTAAGGAAGGACCCATTCGGAGTACTTACCCAGGTCTCCCCTAGGGCGGGCCCATTCGGAGTTCGGATCCAGGTCTTCCTAAAGGACTTGGTAGTTACCGGTGTACTTAGCCAGGTCACCGCAGAAGGAAGATCGTTACTCCACTGGTTGTTTTGAAAATAAAATATAATAAAAACTGTGTTCCTCACCAAACCCAAACAACTCAATAAATCTTACCATTTGCCTAAAAGCCAAATCTATCTGCGTTATCACTCTCTCGGTCACTCCTATAAATTTCTGTGGCAGACCCTGGTCCCCGTGAGCTATCCCAGCAAACCGGAGGGAACTTGTGTCGTTACACTATATATCTTTCGATTTGTACGAAATTTGGTATATTGTACTGAATTAGGTCTAGAATGATGTGTGTTAAGTATCCTGAAAGTCGGTCCAGCATTAGATATAGCTCCCATATATATTTTCGCCCGATTTAAATGGTATACCAAAATCCCTATGCTAAGTTTGTAGGAATCGGTTCAAATTTAGATATAGCTCCCATATGTATTTTCGTGCCATTTTAAGTAAATAGTTCATCAAAGACCCAGACCGATTGACACAAAATTTTGCTCAACGTACTGAAGTTAGGGATTTTTTTTTGATATCGGTTCAGATTTGGGTAGAGCTCCTATATATATTTAGATTTTAAGTACATGATGCCCCAAGAACTCAAAATTTGGCCGATATGCACAAAACATACTGAAATTAGTACGATTTAACCTGTGACAAGTTTCGATGAAATCGGTTTAGATTTCCACATAGCTTTATATATATTTTCCTCAGATTTTTAGTAAATGGTGCACCAAACTACTCATGATTGATATAACCCAGATTGATATTTGCTTTATATTCATTTCAAAAATTCGATGTCTGGATTCATCTGTTGAATACACCCAAAGTGGTGAAGGGTATCATATAGTCGGCCCCGTCCGACTTTACTACTTTCCTTACTGGTTTTCAATTGGTGTTGTTCTAAGCAGTGTTGCCAATTTAGCACTTTTAGTGCTAGATTTAGCACTCTTAAACTTGTTTAGCACCAAAAAAATTGATCTAGCATCTAGCACTTTTTTTAGCAATTTTAATTTGATCCAGGATATTTTTCAAATTTTTTAGTATAACTCCAAACAATTGTCCTTTTTATACCCTTCACCACACTGTGGTACAGGGTATTATGTCTTTGTGCATATGTTTGTAACAGGCAAAAGGAAACGAGATAGACACATGGTTCCTTTTGAGAATATGCATAGAATCACTTTCAGAGGCGATTTATGCATGTCCGTCCGTCCGTCTGTCTGTCGATGTAAAATTGTAAACAAAGTACAGGTCGCATTTATAATCCGAATTGGATGAAATTTAGCATAGGTCACTTATTTGGCCCAAGGACGAACCCTATTGAAATTGGGAAAAATCGGTTCAGATTTAGATATAGCTCCCATACATATATATTTAACCGATTTAATGTAAACGGTCCCTATATATCTTTCGATTTGCACGAAATTTGGTACAGCCTAATCATTTAGGTCTAGAACGATGTCTGCCAAGTTTCGTAAAAATCGGTCCAGATTTAGATATAGCTCCCATATATAGTTTCGTCCGATTTCATGTAAATGGTGCCCCAAAGTCCCTATATATCTTTTGATTTGCACGAAATTTGGCATAACGTACTGAATTCAGCCTAGAGTGATGTCCGCCAAGTTTCGAGAAAATCGGTTCAGATTTAGATATAGCTCCCATATATAGTTTCGTCCGATTTCATGCAAATGGTGCCCCAAAGTCCCTATATATCCTTCGAATTTCACGAAATTTGGCATAACGTACTTAATTGAGGCTAGAATGATGTCTGCCAAGTTTCATGAAAATCGGTCCTGATTTAGATATAGCTCCCATATATAGTTTCATCCGATTTCATGTACATGGTGCCCCAAAGTCCCTATATATCTTTCGATTTTCACGAAATTTGGTACAGCCTAATCATTTACGTCTAGAATGATGTCTGCCAAGTTTCGTGAAAATCGGTTCAGATTTAGATATAGCTCCCATATATAGTTTCGTCCGATTTCATGTAAATGGTGCCCCAAAGTCCCTATATATCCTTCGGTTTGTACGAAATTTGGCATAACGTACTGAACTGTGCCTAGAGTGATGTCTGCCTTGTTTCGTGAAAATCGGTCCAGATTTCTATATAGCTTCCACATATAGTTTCGTCCGATTTCATGTAAATGGTGCACCAAAGTCGCTATATATCTTTCGTTTTGCACGAGATTTGGCATAACGTACTGAATTGAGCCTATAGTGATATCTGAATTGTTTCGTGAAAATCGGTCCAGATTTAGATATAGCTCCCTTTTATTACCAAGGAACCAATAGGCAGATAGGAACAAAACGTTCTGAAGTTAGTATAACCTAACCTGTGACAATTTTTTTTGAAATCGCTTAATATTTGGATAGAGCTTCCATATATATTTTCGCCCGATTTCAAGTAAGTTGGGCATCAAATTCCTCATGTTAGTCAGATTGAAATCAAATTTTGCACAGCGTAAAAAATTGAGCATAGAATTACGTAGTTCCGTTTTCTGGATGTACAGACATAGACCAACGGATGACCTATTTATATTTGTTTGAAGTCAATTTACATACTTTATAGATAGATCTAGGCAGATTTACATTTAGATAAATATCACATATTTTATTTCATCCAATTTCATGTTAATAGTCCTTTTTAATATACCCATAGTGGTGAAGGGTATCATATAGTCGGCCCCGTCCGACTTTACTACTTTCCTTACTGGTTCTATTTTACATTGATACTTTGAAGTTTTCATATGTTTCACATGGTGGATTTGATTTTCCATTTTTTCCAGTGAGCGGAGCCATATAGTAGGACGGGGCTAATACCTTACGTAAATACCGCAAGACTTAAATTATCTGCGAAACTAAATGCCGCGTTGGTGAAAACTTCTGTGGGATATCCATATCCTGGTATTATAATAATACTACAATATCAGAATATAACGAGTATTAAAAAAACCGATAACCTCCACCATAAGGATGACCATCAAAATATCCTAGGAAAAAAACTCATGTTATGATAGGATATTGAAATTCTCAAAACAACTAACAGTGGAGCTCTATGGGGCTATAATAAAACAGAGATCAATGTTGATATTTTTGGAAGTGAGATTTAAAAGCTAATGAGAATACAAAATACCAAATTACAAGCAAGTCGTTTGCAAAACCTGTCCAAAATTCTCAAAATATTAACTTGGGTCAGTATTAGAAATGTCTGTGCAAAATTTCGTAAATACTGCGATCTCTACCGTGATTTCAATAGACGGACATCTGTAAATCGACATAGACTTTTATTCTGATGAAGAATATACAGACTTTGTGGTGTCTCCGGAGAATATTTCGAGGTGTTGCAAAAGCAATGACAAATTTAATATACACTCCTCCTTATGGTGGTGTGGTAATGTTAATACTAAACACTATTAGAATATGTATACCCCTGTAAATATTTACGTATAGCTCCCACACCCGGTCTCTGTCCTTCCAGAATAAATGTATACGGCATAGAATGCACATTTTGTATTTTTCACACAAAAGTCTTGGCCAATTTGACTCGATCAATATGCTTATTCACTAGCGTTTCCCCCTTGTAGAATATTGTGACCTTTAGAGAGACCAGAAAAACATATAAAATATTTTTGGTTGACTTCAACCGGCAAATATTGGTCGATTTTAACAAACACAATAAGTGTCCCTACTGGCCAGAACCGGATATGCAAAATATCGTGACAATGTTTCATAGCTATGACCGTTACTTTGTTTAAAAATGTTAATGTACAAACTGACAGACACACACATATCGACTCAGCTAGTCGAGATCAGGGATGGTCCGTGCGACGAATTTTTAGGTTTTCGACTGTCAAAAAGGTGTAAACGTCGAAAACGTCATATACCTGTATAAAATGTAATAAATGTAGTAAACGTCATTTATTTGAATATCATTACCATATATAGGTATTTTGTAGAATATATATCATTTTATATATATATCTGAATATTCCTTACTGGAACTGATAAACAATTCCAAACTTTTTGGAGAAGAAAATTTTGAAATTTGATATGGATTTGAGTAAAGCATACGTAATTTGATAATTTATTAAAGGAAACAGCTATTTTGTCAAAAACCTAATGGTTTTGAGTAGCTTTCCGACGTTTCGGACGTATGTATTATACGTCGGATATGTAAGTCATTTACGTCACATATTATTACGATCCGTATACTAAAATGTGAGTCCAGTACCAATATTTCGTGAAGTTACTTATAATACCCTCACAACATAGCTGTTAATTTGTATTTCCTTATTCGTATTTAAGAATTTTCTAAGAAATATAGATCTCATTATAAACTATAATAAAATGTCTTTATATTAATTTGTAGCAATTTTTTTCTGGCACTTTTTAGCATATTTTTCAACAAAATCTAGCATTTTTTTCTATCAAGTTTTGGCAACGCTGGTCCTAAGGCCAAATAAACGAGCCGTGCCAAATTTTATCCAATTTGGATCATGAATGCGACCTGTACTTTGTTTACTATTTAACATGGACAGACAGACAGATGGACGGAGATGCAAAAATCGACTCAGAAAGTGCTTATATGCATATTCTCAAAAGGAAACATGTGTCTATCTCGTTTCCTTTTGCCAGTAACACACACAGTGTGGTGAAGGGTATTAATATTAGCTTCGAAATTGAGCTATATGGGTCCTTAATTAGGCATAACCCTTCATGTTATAAAAACGCCAAATATTCACTAATTCATACACAATTTTGTCAATATTGATCCCGCTTTAAGTATAGCTCATATAACTTTGCCCTTTAAATTGCAGTAGATCCAAATTTTTGGGTTTTGAGTTTTGGGAATAAACCCCAGTAAAATTGCTGAAATTTTGTATTTGGTGTACATTATGGTTTGCTACAATATTATGGAGGGTATCCAAAGTTCGGCCCGGTCGAATTTAACGGCTTTATCACTTGTTTTAACGGTACTTTCAACGATACTATTAACTGTCGGTATTTTGAGCTTGTATAAATATTTAAAATATATTTAGATAGTTTTATTCGCAATTTCTCACCGAAGTGACTTTATGTTAGCATTATGAAACTTCTTCGGGTGATCGATCCGAGTGAATAAACAACTTCTTCTCTGAAGGTTTTCGTCCAATTTTACAACCTAAGTGTTTGTATTTTCGTTTCCGTTTGATTTTAGGTATTTTAATTGTCCACCTCATAACAATAAAATAACATTTTCACTTGTTATTTTATCCTTTCATGCCTTGGTGATTTAATTATACATTAGTGGTGTTATAAGATTCTGACTGGAATAATTGTCCCCGTTAACTATATCCTTGATTACTTGATTTTCGCACATAGCTGTGCAGTGATGCAGAAATCGCAACAAAATTATTTCCTGTCTTCCACAAAAGGATTTCTAACAATGAAAATATTACTCCAATAACTGCAACAAGCACATGGTAAACATAAATTACGACGCACACACAGAATTGTCATTTTCAATATTAACAGCAATTATGCTATGACACCTGACATCAGGATACAATACCAACTATAAATGAGTAGGTAGGTATCCTACCTGCACTATTCATTGCAGTTTTCTTTGTTGCAAAGAAAACAGCAACAACGACGACGACAGTAACACCAAGGTTTCTGTTTGCTCGTGCTTGATATTGTTCTGGTACCATTGGCAACACCACCATTATTGCTTATTGTTCAGTTCAGTTCAACATCTTTTGTGGCTTTGCAATTTGGAGAATCGTATAATTGGAAAATTTGATAGGGTTATTCGATACGGAGAAAAGTCTTTAGGTCATAAAACCAGAAAAATTCATTTTCTGACTTTTTAAACAATGTCTTTTATCAATTAGTTATGGCTACTATAAAATATGACCATGTAAATTTTAATAAATTACCTAATCGATGCAATAACCCCACATGCTATTCCACAACAACAGCTACAAATTCATATCCTTTTCTTGTGTTCTCCAACCATCCATTATTGCTGTGTACCGATGAGTGAAACCTTTGATATTGTTCCTATTCTACGAATGACAGTGGAGGAGGCTTTGATGCAGAACTGTAACATCATTCAAGTGCCATCAGTTTGAAATATAGCTTCTATATTGTCGAGTGAGGATTGCAGGTTACTTTACTACTATCATTCACAATGATACACTTTTGACAAACTTGTGGATGCCTAAAGGAAATTATTTGCTTCGTTGATTCGAAATGTTTTAAATAAAGGTCATAAGGGATACACATCAAAGTAAGTGCACAATTTTGATTTAGATTATGATTAGGGATGATTTTTATAACCTCCATCATAGTATGGAGGGTATATTAGTTTTGTTTTTTTATACCCTACACAACTATGTTGTCAGGGTATTATAGCTTTGTGCAGCCCCAAGAATATTGATCCTAGACCCACCTTTAGGTATACCGATCGTCATATCTCGATTAGCTGAGTCGATCTAGACATGTGTGTCCTTCCGTCCGTCTGTCCATTATAATTTGTAAACACGATACAACAGTTATGGACCAATCTTCACGAAATTTTGCGTGTAGGATGGGTTCTGGCCAACGAAGCCCCCTATTGTTTTTGGTAAAGATCGGTTAATATTTAGGGGATGAAATGGACCAAATACTAAATTTTTGTCGGTTTTTCTGGTCCGAACATCGTGAAATTTTACATGGAGAAGGGGGTCAGGCCGAAGAATAAACATGCCTGATTTGATAAAGATAAAGGTCAATATTTAGCATGTCAAATGGACCTGACTTTTGTGTGAAAAATGACAAAATTTTTATTCTATAGGGAATATATTAACTCCTAAAGGACATAGACGCGAGAAGTTGATAGTATATTCAAGAGGAGTGGCTGACCTTTAAATTGATACCAATTATATTGTCGTATGTTCTGGGATGTGGGAGTTACTCTTAAATATTTACAGGTGCTTACGTATTCAGATATTATATAGTAACCCTTACCGCACTAGAGGGCGGAAATATAACACTGATCGATTTGAAATTTTCCATGGGGTTCCAGTTATGGCCAAGGACAGCGCTTGTAATTTTCGGTGATGATCAGATAATAATTTTGGGATGAAGTGGGCCGAAAACTTATTTTTTTGCAAGTTTTCGAATCGATATATATAGGCCACAGTTATAAGCCGATCATCACCATACAACCTACGCTGATGTCAATAAGAAGGGCTGTACTGAATATTAGTAATATTCGGAAAATATGTAAGTGCGTGGAAGATGTGCTGTAAACTTCTTTGGAAAGTTAGAATTCCGTCCTAGTTGTGTAGGGTATCGTATGGTCGGCCCGTCCGACTATACTGCTCCGCTCACTGGTTTTTGTTTGTAACACATCGAAATAATCATTTCCGACCCTATAAAGTATATATATTCTTGATCAGCGTGAAATTCTAACTAACTAAGAATGTCAGTCTGTTGTAATCACTATAGCGTCTAAACGAATTGGGATAGATCGCCCAAATTTTGCATAGAGTCCTTTGTCTGCAGGTAGGTTAAGTTCCAAGATGGGCTATATCGGTCCACGTTTAATCATAGCTCCCATATAAGTGTAGTCCCCAATTTGCGGTAATTCAGGGTTCTTGAACGCGTTTTTCAACCGAATTCGCTGAAATTTCGTACAGTGTATTCTTATTGGGTACCGAGTTCTGTCCACTTAAAGTTAAAAATATAGGTTAATTTTTTCTGGTAGCCCTCATTTAACGGTACCCCTCAATTTTCGGTATTTTGGGGTTCTTGAACGCATTTTCCATCAGAATTCGCTGTTATTTAATATTTCGTAGTCGTATTTGGTCACAAATATCCATGTTAAAAATTATTTATATGATACCTACAGATTTTCGGTAAGCGCAAAGAAATGAATTCTGATGCAAAAATGTTACTTTCGAAATAGAGCTATATTAGTACTCAATTAGGCATAGCACCTCATATGATAACTCCAAATATTCGGTAATTCTTACACGATGTAATCAATACTGGTCCTGTTTTAGGTATCGTCTCCAGGGACGTACTTATACAAATTTTTTCTGCAATTACAATTTTCATATTGAACCAGCAGCTTCCACCCAACCTCCCGAAATTAAACCTGGGTACGTTGGTGATGGCCTCATAAAACTGTGCCCTCTAAATTGCAGTATTCTCCTGAAGGAAAGAATTGAGATATAAAACTAAAATATTGGGTTCAAAATTGACATATATCGGTCATTAATTAGGCATAGTTCTCATATAATGATAACACCAAATATTCGCTAATTTCTATACTATGTAGGTGCCTGGGACAAATCGTTCACCCGTTCAGTACACTTTAGTCACACTCTCACCAAGTGCATCTTCGACCAACTTGACATATATGGACAATACTTTGTAAACAAAATTTTCAAGACACAGACAATGTGTCTAAAACTTTCAAATATAAGAAATGAGAATGTACCTCTATATCGATGTTATGTCATAACTGGACCTATATTGAATCTTTTCTGCAAATATCTCTGTACCCTCCAAAAAATAAAATTGCCAAATTACAACATAACTTGGTGTAAAATGCTACTACAACCTTCAACATGCCGAAAATGGGGCGGTATCATTGTTTGGGAGTTATACCAAAATGTGGATCTATATTTCCCATTCACAAAACTAACAAGTGAAAAAAGGGTTAAGTTCGGTCGAACCGAACTATAGATACTTTCCACCATAGGTATACTGAAAGTGGACCTATACCGAAAATTCTACAAACCTATTCATGAAAACCATTATGCACAACAAATACAAATTTCACCGATTTTAAATGGGGATTTTTCCTAAAATCTGAAACCCCCAAAACGTGAAGCATGGTAGAATGGAATATGTATTATACACACATCTTCAAACTACTGCAATTTAGAGTGCAAAGTTATATGAGGCTATGCATAAAGGGTGACCAATATTGATTACATAGCTTAGGAATTAGGGAATATTTGGGGTCATCATTATATGAGGGGCTATGCCGAATTAATGACCGAAATAGCTCAATTTCGAACCCAATGTTTTAGTTTTGTATCTCAATACTTTCCTTCAGAAGGTATTATTATATAAGGGAGATGCCTAAATGCTGGTCGATATATTTCATCATTGTCAGGTTCTAGTTTTTTTATCTCGATATCCTTAGAAAGCGGAATGATTACAAAAGATGGCGAAATCGTATTAGAATTCCATACATTGTAGGGTAAAAAACTGACAATTTCGAGTAACGAATATCATCCATACGATGGTAGAATACGCCGATATGAAGACAATCCAAACATACGGAAAAATCAGATTCATTTAAAAAAGGGGTTATATGGGGACTACCCCAAAATATGGGGGAACCCCAAAATATGGGGGAACCCCAAAATACCGAAAGTTGGAGGGTAGCCTTATATAAGGGCTAACCGAAAAAATGGATCTATCTTTATAATTTTTTGTGGAGAGATTTTCTACACAATAAGACCTTAAAGTACTAAATTACAGCTAACTCAGTCGACGAATACGCTCAAAACCCCCAAAATACTGAATATTTGGGGCACCGTTATATAGGGGCTACCAGAAAAATTGAGCCTATATTTACAATCTTTAGTGAGGAAATTTAGTACCCAATAAAAACCCAATGTACCTAATCTTAGCGAATTCAGTTGAAAAACGTGCTCAAGAACCCCAAAATACCGAAAATTGGGGGGTTACCCTTACATGGGAGCTATGCCTAAACGTGGACCGACATAGCCCATCTTCGAACTTGACCTGCCTGCAGAGAAATTTGCAAAATTTTGGCGATCTATTTCAATTCGTTTAGACGCTAGAGTGATTACAACAGACAGACGGACATGGCTATATCGTCATAGACTTTCACGCTGATCAGGAATATGTCAGAAATTATTATTTCGATGATTTACAAACAGAACCAGTAAGGAAAGTAGTAAAGTCGGACGGGGCCGACTCTAGGATACCCTTCACCACTATGGGTACATTAAACAGGACTATTAACATGAAATTGGATGAAATAAAATATGTGATATTTATCTAAATGTGAATCTACCTAGATTTGTCCATAAAGTGTGTAAATCGACTTCAAACAAATATAAATAGGTCATCCGGTTGACTATGTCTGTACTTCTAGAAAACGCAACTACGTAATTCTATGCTCAATTTTGTACGTTGTGCAAAATTTGATGTCAATCTGACTAACATGAGGAGTATGATGCCCAATTTGCTTGATATCGGGCGAAAAAATATATGTAAGCTATATCCACATATTAAACGATTTCAAACAAACTTGTCACAGGTTAGGTTATACTAACTTTAGAACGTTTTGTTCCTATTGGTTCCTTGGTGCGTCAATTACATAAAATCAATCTATAATAAAATGGAGCTATATCTAAATCTGGACCGATTTTCACGAAACAAGGCAGACATCACTCTAGGCTCAATTCGGTACGTTATGCCAAATTTCGTGCAAATCGAAAGATATATAGCGACTTTGGTGAACCATTTACATGAAATCGGACGAAACTATATGTGGGAGCTATATAGAAATATGGACCGATTTTATCGAAACTTGGCAGACATCACTCTAGGCTCAATTCAGTACGTTGTGCAAAATTTCGGGCAAATCGAAAGATATATATGGATGTTGGTGCACAATTTACATGAAATCGGACGAAACTATATATGGGAGCTATATCTAAATCTGGACTGATTTTCACGAAACTTGGCAGACATAACTCTAGGCTCAATTCAGTACGTTATGCCAAATTTCGTGCAAATCGAAAGATATATATGGATTTTGGTCACAATTTACATGAAATCGGACGAAACTATATATGGTAGCTATATCTAAATCTTGACCGATTTTCACGGAGCTTGGCAGACATCATTCTAGACCTAAATGATTAGGCTGTACCAAATTTCGTGCTAATCGAAAGATATATAGGGACTTTGGGGCCCCATTTACATTAAATCGGACGAAACTATATATGTGAGCTATATCTAAATCGGGACCGATTTTCATGAAACTTGGCAGACATCATTCTAGGCCCAATTAAGTACGTTATGCCAAATTTCGTGCAAATCGAAGGATATATAGGGACTTTGGGGCACCATTTACATGAAATCGGACGAAACTATATATGGGAGCTATATCTAAATCTGGACCGATTTTCTTGAAACTGGGCAGACACCATTCTAGACTCAATTCAGTACGTTATGCCAAATTTCGTGCAAATCGAAAGATATATAGAGACTTTGGGGCACCATTTACATGAAATCGGACGAAACTATATATGGGAGCTATATCTAAATCTGGACCGATTTTCACGAAACTTGGCAGACATCACTCTAGGCTTAATTCAGTACGTTATGCCAAATTTCGTGCAAATCAAAAGATATATAGGGACTTTGGGGCACCATTTACATGAAATCGGACGAAACTATATATGGGAGCTATATCTAAATCTGGACCGATTTTCACGAAACTTGGCAGACATCATTCTAGACCTAAATGATTAGGCTGTACTAAATTTCGTGCAAATCGAAAGTTATATAGGGACTGTTTACATTAAATCGGTTAAATATATATATGGGAGCTATATCTAAATCTGAACCGATTTTTCCCAATTTCAATAGGGTTCGTCCTTGGGCCAAATAAGTGACCTATGCCAAATTTCATCCAATTCGGATCATAAATGCGACCTGTACTTTGTTTACAATTTAACATGGACAGACGGACGGACGGACGGACGGACAGACGGACATGCGTAAATCGACTCAGAAAGTGATTCTATGCATATTCTCAAAAGGAACCATGGGTCTATCTCGATTATTTTTGCCTGTTACAAACATATGCACAAAGACATAATACCCTGTACCACAGTGTGGTGAAGGGTATAAACACCACAAACAATAAGGTATGGTGTTGAAAGGTAAAACCAGTAAGGAAAGTAGTAAAGTCGGACGGGGCCGACTCTAGGATACCCTTCACCACTATGGGTACATTAAACAGGACTATTAACATGAAATTGGATGAAATAAAATATGTGATATTTATCTAAATGTGAATCTACCTAGATTTGTCCATAAAGTGTGTAAATCGACTTCAAACAAATATAAATAGGTCATCCGGTTGACTATGTCTGTACTTCTAGAAAACGCAACTACGTAATTCTATGCTCAATTTTGTACGTTGTGCAAAATTTGATGTCAATCTGACTAACATGAGGAGTATGATGCCCAATTTGCTTGATATCGGGCGAAAAACTATATGTAAGCTATATCCACATATTAAGCGATTTCAAACAAACTTGTCACAGGTTAGGTTATACTAACTTTAGAACGTTTTGTTCCTATTGGTTCCTTGGTGCGTCAATTACATAAAATCAATCTATAATAAAATGGAGCTATATCTAAATCTGGACCGATTTTCACGAAACAAGGCAGACATCACTCTAGGCTCAATTCAGTACGTTATGCCAAATTTCGTGCAAATCGAAAGATATATAGCGACTTTGGTGAACCATTTACATGAAATCGGACGAAACTATATGTGGGAGCTATATAGAAATATGGACCGATTTTATCGAAACTTGGCAGACATCACTCTAGGCTCAATTCAGTACGTTGTGCAAAATTTCGGGCAAATCGAAAGATATATATGGATGTTGGTGCACAATTTACATGAAATCGGACAAAACTATATATGGGAGCTATATCTAAATCTGGACTGATTTTCACGAAACTTGACAGACATAACACTAGGCTCAATTCAGTACGTTATGCCACATTTCGTGCAAATCGAAAGATATATATGGATTTTGGTCACAATTTACATGAAATCGGACGAAACTATATATGGTAGCTATATCTAAATCTTGACCGATTTTCACGGAGCTTGGCAGACATCATTCTAGACCTAAATGATTAGGCTGTACCAAATTTCGTGCTAATCGAAAGATATATAGGGACTTTGGGCCCCATTTACATTAAATCGGACGAAACTATATATGTGAGCTATATCTAAATCGGGACCGATTTTCATGAAACTTGGCAGACATCATTCTAGGCCCAATTAAGTACGTTATGCCAAATTTCGTGCAAATCGAAGGATATATAGGGACTTTGGGGCAACATTTACATGAAATCGGACGAAACTATATATGGGAGCTATATCTAAATCTGGACCGATTTTCTTGAAACTGGGCAGACACTATTCTAGACTCAATTCAGTACGTTATGCCAAATTTCGTGCAAATCGAAAGATATATAGAGACTTTGGGGCACCATTTACATGAAATCGGACGAAACTATATATGGGAGCTATATCTAAATCTGGACCGATTTTCACGAAACTTGGCAGACATCACTCTAGGCTTAATTCAGTACGTTATGCCAAATTTCGTGCAAATCAAAAGATATATAGGGACTTTGAGGCACCATTTACATGAAATCGGACGAAACTATATATGGGAGCTATATCTAAATCTGGACCGATTTTCACGAAACTTGGCAGACATCATTCTAGACCTAAATGATTAGGCTGTACTAAATTTCGTGCAAATCGAAAGTTATATAGGGACTGTTTACATTAAATCGGTTAAATATATATATGGGAGCTATATCTAAATCTGAACCGATTTTTCCCAATTTCAATAGGGTTCGTCCTTGGGCCAAATAAGTGACCTATGCCAAATTTCATCCAATTCGGATCATAAATGCGACCTGTACATTGTTTACAATTTAACATGGACAGACGGACGGACGGACGGACGGACGGACGGACGGACAGACGGACATGCGTAAATCGACTCAGAAAGTGATTCTATGCATATTCTCAAAAGGAACCATGGGTCTATCTCGATTATTTTTGCCTGTTACAAACATATGCACAAAGACATAATACCCTGTACCACAGTGTGGTGAAGGGTATAAAAACAAAATTGATATACACTCCATACTATGGTGGAGGGTATAAAAATCCTTGAAGTAATAGCCAAATGTGCAAAAAAATGCAATGCTCTGACTTAAATTTGATTGCAACAGGCACACGGACAGACAAACGGACTTGGCTTAATCTAAATAGGATTTTATTCTGATAAAAAATATAGTTTATGGTGTCTCCGAGGAATATTTTGAGGTCTTACAAAGGGAATACAAAATTTAATATATACTCAATTTCATAGTGGAGGGTATAAACACAAAGCTATTCCATTCTCACTCATACTTCAGTTATTGGCCAATTTTTCGACTTTACGCTGTTTTGTTCAAAATTTTGAATATATTAGTTATTATTTAAAAACAACACTCACGTATATCAAAAACTTTGTATTTTTTCAAGCCATCAACAGCATTATAATTTATGTTTGCATACATTTACTGACTTCAAGTTCATTATTAATTCGTATAACATAATCAAATCTATTTTATACGAACAAAATGTAATTGTAAATATGTTATATTATTGATATGATAGTAATTATTGTTGCACAGGGTGTATCAAAAATAGGCATGTTTTAATAAAACAGATATATTGTATATGTAGCCTTAATAATCCTTTTTTTTAACAGTGCAAAGGAAAGTATATCCTTCTCAAGCATAATAAAGAAACTAAAGGATATGCGGCTGCTAGAGTAGCGGATGTTTCGCACAGACTCTGTCTCCAAATTTTACATTAATTATGAAACTAACTCCTATAATTCCAGCAGTCAGTTTTATCCCTTCCTTACCGATATATAACAGTAATAAATTTCCGACCATCCAAATACCACCGTCCTCAAAACACCTCTGTGTGCCTGTCACCGTCAATTCCAAGTCTTATGGTCATATGATAACCAACATGTCGCTTGCTATTGAAGAATGTGGTTACACAAATCCATGAATAGATTGTCGCAGGGACGGACTCAAAAGATGTTTTCAGATCAAATGACTGATTCAAACCTATTTCTTATTATGCTCCACTTTTGCTCTCCAAACATTGATTTTTAATCTTGTAATTCAGTCAATCTACTATTCTGATTTCCATTAATTATAGCTCACCCTCTAACTAACCACCAATTATGCCCTCGTACAAAATGAATTTTGTGTTATGACAATTAGTTGTTTCCACCATACATAGCTATTAGCCAATAATATAATTATTGTTATTATTAAGGTAAATGAAAACAAGTTTTGTTTTCCAAACTAAATTCGTAAGCCACAAAATCTGGCAAATTATATTTCGCACCAAATTTAATTATAATTATTCTGCAAATCCGCCTACAGTCGCTAAATGGTATTTAATTACATTTCGCATATACACACATGCATACAATAAACCTATGTATATTTGAAAATAATTAAATTTATCGATGATCTGGATGTTCGTACCTATATTATGCAGCGGACTGACATCTAGGGTGCCTTCGAATTTATGTGCGCTTTGGCGGTTTACGTTTATTTACAATCAATTATTTATACGATTATTATAATACAATGTTAATTACACATTTGGCATACCACGCACACACACAAGCAAATACATTCATAAGTATTTAAAAGTGCAGTGCGTTATATAATTTATATTTTATGATTATCCTATGGCAGACTCAGCGTATCAGTATATAAAATTAATTTAATTTTTGTTTTAGGGGAAACCGTAGTATAATTAAATAACTAGCATTTTTAATTGAATCGATTATTTTTTGTGATTACAAAGTAAACAATTCTTGTAATATTATTGCAGATTCTATGACAATATCTGGAGCACAAACTGATATCAAACACTAACTATTTTTTTCTAATAAATTCATCCTATATTACCAAAACGATGCCTGATTCGAGATATTTACGCTTTTCAAGACCTTCGGGGAACCATCCTATTCGCTGCAATTTTGCATTAAAACACATTTTTAAGGAGCCTGCAAAAGTGGGACTGGCAGTAAACGGCGAAAAGACCAAGCCGATGGTATCGACGCACAAGACCAAGCTGATGGTATCGACGTAGACTCGGATCAACTGTGGAACCTGAAAACAGCAGCTTCCAGGTACTGAACGATTTTATATACCTCTGTACGGCCATAAATAAAACTAATAGCATCAGCTTTGAAATCCGGAGGAGAATAGTTTTGGCCAACAGATGCTACTATGGTCTGAATAAGCAACTCAAAAGCAAGGCCACGAATCCGAATATCGAGTAGAATACAACATACCGGAACATGATCTTTCAAATTAAATAAGATGCCCACAAGACCGACGCACTTGAAAATCTTTTTTAAGCTGGGCTTATGTAAAACCGTTCTGTCACAAGCCAGCTATGTAATATGTCCGTGCATACATGGACAGATCTACGTTTAAAACGCAGTATATGTCGTATTTATTACTCAATTGTGATGACACTCAGTCTACAGACCCAAGGAAGATAAGAACGGAATGCGAAGATTTGACACCGCATAAGAATTTATAAATCAAATTAGAGCGAATTCGGTTAAAAAACATACCCAACGTCCGCAAAATACGCAATAATATGTCTACCATAATATATGGGCTACCTGGAATATTTGGGCTGATATTAATAATTTTAGGAGCTTTGAATCCGAAATTCCACTTACAGCAAATTCTTTTGAAAAACGTTTCTAGAACCCCCAAAAACCCGAATAAATGGGGAGTAGCGTTATATGGGCGCTACCATGAAACGTGGACCAATATTGATCAATTTAGGCGGGAAATCGTGATAGCCAATGAGAATCAAACGTAGCAAATTACTGCCGATTCGCTTGAAAAACGTGTCAAAAATTCCATTACCAAATATTTTGGTTATAAAAAACTTAGATCGATATACCCTATTAGCATGCCAGTGCAAAATTTCAAAGCTCTATCTCAAATATTGCGATCTCTACGTGATTTCATCAGACAAATAGATAGATGGACTCGCATAAATCGACATTTTATTCTGATCAACAACGTTATGCAAACGGAATATCTGAGATTATATTGTGATTAATATTAGGTTAGGTAAAAATAAATCCATTTTTTTATATGAACTATAGGACTTTATTTAACATGCTTCGGAATGACCTAATATGCACCGTTTTGTTGTATGATATGCTGCCATTTTAAAGGTAACTTCATAATGCCTCTCTCATAGGAGTCCTGCTCTCTATTTGTAATAAACTCTAGTAGTCGATTTCCCCAATCCTCCCTAGATACCAATTTTGTATCATTAAAGAAATTTTGAAATGCAAAAAAATATGATAATCGCTTGGTGCCAAGTCCGGACTATATGGCGGACGCATTAAAACTTCCCAACAAAGCATCTGAAGGTTCTGGAGAGTTACTATAGATGTATGTCCTAGCGTTGTTCTGGTGGAACATTGGTCATTTTTGGTCAATTGCTGTCTTCAAACGGTCGAGTTGAGATCAGAATTTAGCGTTTGGCTATATGGAAGCAACTCATAATAAATAAACCCCTTCCAGTCCCACCAAATGTATAGCAGAACCTTCCTGGCCGTTAGTCCTGGTTTGACCACCGTTTAATCTATATCTTTCCGTATGGCCAAGGCTTCGCAGATGGAAATTCGATTCATTCTATTTTTTCCTGTTAATTGGTGTGGCACCCAAACATCGAGCATCTTTGTAATGTTACGACTGCTAACATGCCAGTCAACTTCGATAATTTCTTCGACTATGTATATATCAAATACCCTGTCAATTAAAATCTCTGATCTACGCTTTTTGTGTTCCTTGTAAAAAACCTGGTACGGGCTTGCTAATTTTTATGCCTAGATAATTTATCATCATAGTCATCCAAATTGATAGCAAATTCCGCATTAAACTAAAATGGGAAAATTTATACAACAAACAATAGCATTTTCCATAAATAAGCAATTACAACAAAAAACTAAAATAATACTACAAAGCAATTCATTCATTGAGAGCAATACGGAATGTAACGGTTGCAAAAACAACAACAGCAGCATACAAAACCTATCAGTCTCGCGCATTCAAAGTTCGCACAAAAACAAATTATATGGCCAAAAAGACCAAAACAAGTTTAAATCTAAAAACAAAACAAAGGGGCCAAAGCCCGTATAAAAACCATGAATGCAACTCAGACAGGTGAATAGAATACGCAAGTCTGGCATCAAGTGCAGTTCGACAAAAGGTGTTAGCGGGAACGGAACGAACAAATAAGCGAACAAAACATAACGAAAAAAGAAAATAATTGAAATAAAAAACGAACGTTTCGAATAGCCTCTGAGAACAAAAACAAAAAGTAGTGATTGCAGACTGACTAATAAACCAACCTGCAGGGTATAATTGGCTGCATCAATTTAAGAAGTTTAAACGTACAATTTAAAATAAACCAACAACAACAATAACATTGTGGATATTTTAAGAACATAAATAAAATTAAAACGGATATAAATTCATTATCAAAGCTAAGCGATCGGCGAAGTGAACTAAAGTGAACGGAATTTTAAAAACAATCTCGAAAGAATGAAATTATTCTTAATCATTGTAATAACACTTTGCCTAACATCCAGAAAATATTGTAAGTCCCCCGATTATTATTCAGAGTGGAAAGCCCAAACGGAATTGTAAAATTATTTTCCCCTTGTTACTTTTAGTCATCTTTGCCCAACAACAGGATGTGAATGAATTTGAATTAACTTCCGATTATGAATATAACGACTATGACGGTGACGACGATGCCAATCGAAATCTCAGTGAATTGCGAACAAGAGATATGGACGATAGATTTCTTTACGATGAAAATAGCGATGATAATTTTATGGAATGGAATAAATGTGATAATTATCTAAGTCAACCGAGGGGTACGAAGAAATATTTGGATACAACATTTTTAAAGAAATTCTTTCGCAATCTTGTGCCATATGCCGCACCGAAATTACAAATGAATTTCTATTTATTTAAACGTGGATTTCCCGATTGTGGTCGTGAAATAAGTCTCTATGATGATTCGATATATACATGTGGACTAAATGCATCACATCCAACAAGGTAAGTATTTTGAACCACTCACGCACAAACATACTATTTTTACTATACATTTATATGTGAATATGGAAAACCTAGTAATAACAAGTGAAAAACGTGTTCTGCCAGGGCATCTCGTAATAGACATTTAGATGTAAATTTGTCCTAAAAAATTAGAATACCGAAGATTGGGGGTACCAATATATATGAGCGCTATATATACACATTAAACAAAATTTAAAACAAGTAAAACTTCGATAGTTCGCCGGGCCGAACTTTTTATTGTGTTATGTGATAGTTGGTTTTTCATGCTCCACAACTAGTGCTCCAAATTACAGATACTTTAAGGGACCCCCCCCCCATTCACGATTTTTTATTTTTAAGATTTTAAATGGGCTGGTAAATGAATACCAATGCTTGTTAAGGTTTGTAACTTGGCACATATATATTTGAAGATTTAAAAAGGAAGAAAAATAATTTACCAAAATTTGTTGTTGTTGTTTTGTTGTTGTTTTTTGGGTTCAAAGAAAAGTCCATTTTTTCGATGGCGGGCATGATAACTCCTCACTGGAACATCGGAATCCGAAAATTCCAACTGTGTTAGAAAGAGGACATGTCTGGCTCTCGTATGAACTAGGATTATTAGCTTCGCACAACAATTAACAAAATGGCGGAACTTTGAAAATTTTTTTATGGAAAATCGCCTATTTTTTACCACAAACTAAGTTAAAAAATAAGGAAGATCTTCACCGATTGGCTTTATCCTAGTTCATACGAGAGCTACGCACTCTCAGAGAAACGTGTCAAAATTTGAAACCGATTGGATTATTAGTTTTTGAGTTATCGTGCCCGCTATTCGTTTTGAGAAAAACGCGTTTAAAGTTTGAGAAGCCCTTTAGCCGTTACTTGATGCTGACACAATAAATCGGCTATATCTTCAAGAGTTCTTGAGATTTTCACTTGAAATTTTGTAGGAACATTCTAGAAGTAGAGTAGATTCGAATTAAATCAAAAAAATTTGACACCGAGAATGGGGGGGTCCCCTTAAATGGATAACTTAAATTGGAATTTTTAAAAAAAATTATAAATACCGAAAAAAGCGGGACTTTTAGCAGAAACTTCAATATAAGTTATACCAAATTACAACCCCATCAGTTGGAAAATGCGGCTAAAGTCCTCAAAATACGGAAAATAAGATGGTACCGTTTTATGCGAGCTATACGAAACCGTAAACTGACATTTATAACATTTGTTAGTACTATTAGACACTCAATTCAGTGAAAAATATGCCCAAACCCCCCAAAATACAGAATAATGGGTCTGTCAATATATGGGAAATTTTAGCCGATATTAACATTTCAGGTGTGCGAAAATTAAACTTATTGAAAATCCAAATTATAAAATTACAGCTACTTTGGTTGAAACGCGTAATCAAACTCCGCAAAAAGCCGATAATAGGGGTGTAGCGTTATATGGGGCTTTCCTAAAAGGTGAAAAGGTGATTGTGGTCGTGAAATAAGTCTCTATGATGATTCGATATATACTTGTGGACTAAATGCATTACATCCAACAAGGTAGGTAGTTTGAATTTTTAGCAGGTTGATCTGATAGCCACAGTAAATCCAAAATACAAAATTATAGCTGATTCTGTTGAAAACGCGTCTAAACCCACCAAAAAACCGAATAATGGGGGTACCGGTATATGGGGGCTATTCTAGAAAGTGGACCAATATTAATCATATCTGATAAAGAATATATATACTTTATGAGGTCCTCCGTGAATATTTCGTCTTGCAAACGGAATGCAAAATGTTTTTAAGTTAAGGGAACCCAACTTAATATATTAATTTCAGTACGTTTTGCCAATCGGCATAGCTATGGTCTTTACACCATTTACTTAAAATCGGACGAAAGTATATATAGGAGCCATATGTAAATCTGAACCAATTTCAAGAAAACTTGACACACGAAAGGTTATAGTATCTGCAGTACATTGTACAAAATTGTGTGCGGGTCGGCCACTCTTTGGGCATTTAGTGCACAATTTACATTAAATCGGACGAAAATATATATTGGAGCTATATCTAAATCTGAACTGATATTCACGAAATTTAGCACACATCATTCTGGACCAAATTCAGTACCCTATGCCAAATTTCGTGCAATTTGAAGGACATATAAGGACATTGGAGATCCATTTACCTTAAATCGGCGAAAATATATATGGGAGCTATATATAAATCTGAACCGATTTTGTCGAAACTTGGCAGGCATTATTCTAGACCTTATTCTGTACTCCATGCCAAATTTCGTGCAAATCGAATGATATCTAGGGACTTTGGTGCACCATTTACCTTAAATCGGACGAAACTATATATGGGAGCTATACTAAATCTGAACCGATTTTCTCGAAACTTCGCACACATCATTCTGGACCTAGTTCAGTACTCTATGTCAAATTTCATGCAAATCAAATGATATCTAGGGACTTTGGTGCACCATTTACCTTAAATCGGGCGAAACCATATATGGGAGCTATATCTAAATCTGAACCGACTTTCTCGAAACTTGGCACACATCATTATGGACCTAATTCAGTACTCCATGCCAAATTTCGTGCAAATCAAATGATATCTAGGGACTTTGGTGCACCATTTACCTTAAATCGGGTGAAACCATATATGGGAGCTATATCTAAATCTGAACCGATTTTCTCGAAACTTGGCACACATCATTATGGACCTAATTCAGTACTCCATGCCAAATTTCGTGCAAATCGAATGATATCTAGGGACTTTGGTGCACCATTTACCTTAAATCGGACGAAACTATATATGGGAGCTATATCTAAATCTGAACTGATTTTCTCGAAACTTGGCACATATCATTCTGGACCTAATTCAGTACTCTATGCCAAATTTCATGCAAATCGAAAGGTATATAGGAACATTGGTGCACCATTTACATAGAATCGGAAAAAACTATATATGGATGCTATATCTAAATCTGAACCGATTTCCACGAAACTTTGCACACATCATTCTGGACCTAATTCAGTACTCTCTGCCAAATTTCATGCAAATCGAAAGATATATAGGGACTTTGGTGCACCATTTACCTTAAAAAGGACGAAACTATATATGGGAGCTATATCTAAATCTGAACCGATTTTCTCGAAACTTGGCACACATCATTATGGATCTAATTGAGTACTCTGTACTAAATTTCGAGCAAATCGAATGAAATATAGGGGCTTTGGTGTACCATTAACCTTAAATCGGACGAAACCATATATGGGAGCTATATCTAAATCTGAACCGATTTTCTCCAAACTTGGCACACATCATTCCGGACCTAATTCAGTACTCTATGCAAAATTTCGTGCAAATCGAATGATATATAGGGACTTTGGTCTATAATTTACCTTAAATCGGACGAAACTATATATATGAGCTATATCTAAATCTGAACCGATTTGCTTGAAACTTGGCACCCATTATTCTGCACCTAATTCAGTACTCTATGCCAAATTTCATGCAAATCGAAGGATATAGAAGGACTTTGCTGCCCCATTCACCTTAAATCGGACGAACCTATATATGGGAGCTATATCTAAATCTGGACCGATTTTTATGAATTTTTACACACATCATTCTAGACCTAATTCATTACGCTGTGCCAAATTTCGTGCAAATCGAAAGATATATAGGGACCGTTTACATTAAATCGGTTAAATATATATATGGGAGCTATATCTAAATCTGAACCGATTTTTTCCAATTTCAATAGGGTTCGATCCAATTTCAATAGGGCTCGTCCTTGGGCCAAATAAGTGACTTGTGCCAAATTTCATCCAAATCGGATCATAAATGCGACCTGTACTTTGTTTACAATTTAACATCTACAGACGGACGGACGGACATGCATAAATCGACTCAGAAAGTGATTCTATGCATATTCTCAAAAGGAACCATGTGTCTATCTCGTTTCCTTTTGCCTGTTACAAACATATGCACAAAGACATAATACCCTGTACCACAGTGTGGTGAAGGGTGTAAAAATATTTTGAAATATTTTCAGTCATCAGCAAAAATTGCCGATTCCGTAGCCCTGGGTTTCAATTCCATTGCATAGACCCAAAAAATAGTATAATTCCAAGGGTATATTTTTTTGAAATAACTCATAAATAATTTATTTTCCCTTTTATTTGCAGAATCATAATTCACGGTTGGATGAGTCACTCTCGCGGATCCTTTAACTTAGACGTTAAAAATGCCTACCTGAAACGTGGCGATTATAATGTCATTGTTGCCGATTGGAGTACAAATGCTGCCAATATCAATTATTTTCGTGTTGTGAAATTAATCGAAATATTTGGAAGTCACTTGGCAAGATTCACCCGCCATCTCTATGAAAAAGGACGCGTAAACTACAATGACATTTATCTAATCGGACATTCGTTGGGAGCACAAATTGCCGGAGCGGCAGGTAAACAAAGTTGGCCCAATCGCTATAACACCATATTTGCCTTAGATCCTGCTGGACCCAAGTTCCGTAGACGCAGCACAGAATTTCGTATTGATCCCACAGATGCAAAGTACGTTGAGAGTATTCAAACCAGCGGAAATTTAGGTTTTATGGAACCGACGGGAAACGCAACCTTCTATCCAAATTATGGTAAATATCAGCGAAAATGTTTCTATGTTGGATGTTCTCATATTCGTGCCTATCGTATGTTTGCCGAATCGATAACATCGCCAGCTGGTTTTTGGGGTATACGTTGTCGCAGCCGCAGCCCCAAATGGGATTGTGATAGTATGTCGGCTCGTGAATATCGTATGGGTGGTGAACCATCGCAGCCGAAAAGTGGTATATTTTATGTAAAAACACGTTCGAAAGCTCCATATGCTTTAGGGAAGATATCCATGGAGGACATGAATTAATAGAAGATGTGTGTGATTATTTTATCACTTTTGAAAATTTGCAAAGACTGATATTATAGGTATTGCATTAAATTTTGTATGTTTATAGTCATGTGTCAATTAATTATTTATATAGATACTTATTTTTTGTAATAAATTGTAACATTTTGGAATTATTTCAAATGCCATGTTTCGATATTGTCTTCTCCTTGATCTTTCCATCGGATTCGTGGCCTTACCCTTCTGTGTGAACCATCATTTGGCTCGCTTTTATATGTCTAATCACCGATATTCACCGTCGACGCAGATCTGCCCACAGATCTTCCGAAGAATGTTTCTCTCAAACACCACAAGAGCTGCCTTAGCTGCTTGTGTAGGTATCCATGCCTGTAGAGCGTGGGTTTGGTCTGGCGGAAGGTGGTCTTGTTTCTAAACTGCTTACTTAGACAATAGTAGGATCTTTTGGTCATCACAATCCTTCTCCAAATTTCAAAACTGATGTCATAATTTTATTTATGGCGGTACCAAGGTATATAAAATCTTTGAATACCTCGAAGCTGTAGTTCTCAAGTTCCACAGTTGGCCCGAGTCTACTGGACGTCTTGCGCGTTGATACCATCAGTTTGGTCTTCTACGTTTACTTCCAGACCCTCTTTGGCAGACTCCTTATCAATTTGTTCATAGGTAGCTGATACCACTCTCAATGTTCGACCCATTATGTCGATGTCATCGGCGTAGGCGAGTAACATGTGTTGTTTGGTGTACCGAGTGCTATTTCTGTTCACCTTTGCCTCACGTAAAACCTTTTCCAACAGGATGTTAAAAAAATCACACGACAAACTGTCACCTTGTCTGAATCCTCGTCCGGTATTTGGAGAGGTCTTTCCCAACTTTAACTGCTGATTTTGTGCGGATTAAAGTTATCCTGCATATCCGTATTAATTATACCCTTCACCACACTGTGGTATAGGGTATAATGTCTTTGTGCATATGTTTGTAACAGGCAAAAGGAATCGAAATAGACCCATGGTTCCTTTTGAGAATATGCATCGAATCACTTTTTGAGTCGATTTACGCATGTCCGTCCGTCGGTCCGTCCGTCCATGTATTTTTGTGAACAAAGTACAGGTCGCATTTATTATCCGATTTGGATGAAATTTGGCACAGCTCACTTATTTCACACAAGGACGAACCCTATTGAAATTGAGAAAAATCGGTTCAGATTTAGATATAGCTCCCGTATATTGTTTCGTCCGATTTAAGGTAAATGGGGCACAAAAGTCCTTATATATCTCTCGATTTGTACGAACTGAATTGAGTCTAGAACGATGTGTGCCAAATTTCGAGAAAATCGGGTCAGATTTATATATAGCTCCCATATATATTTTCGTCCGATTTAAGGTAAACGGGGCACCAAAGTTCCTATATATCTTGCGATATGCACGAAATTTGGCATAGGGTACTGAATTAAGTCCAGAATGATGTGTACTAAGTTTCGTGAAAATCGGTTCTGATTTAAATATAGCTCCCATATATAGTTTTCTCCGATTTTATGTAAATGGTGCACCAAAGTCCCTATATATCTTTCGATTTGCACGAATTTTGGCATAGCGTATTGAATTAAGTCTAGTCGGATACATATAGTCGGCCCAGTCAGACTTTACTACTTTCCTCACTGGTTTTGCTGGAATGCCGAACGCAACATGGCTTTAAACACCTCTGAACGGATATGGCTGTCAAATGCGGCTTTATAGTCGACGAATAGATGAAATGTGTCGATGTATTTTTGTGGGTTTTTTTAAGGATTGGCGCAGAGTGAAAATCTGGTCAATGGTGGATTTGACAGGTCTGAAGCCGCATCGGCATGGTCTAATAATGTCATTGACCATTGGCTTCAATCGTTCACACAGCACACTGGGTAGCACTTTATATGTGATGGGAAGGAGACTTATTCCACACATTTTGTCTTGTCGCCTTTTTTGTGCTCGGGGCACAGGATGCTGATGTTGCAATCATTGGGCAAATTGTACTAATCACCATGCTCCTGACCAGCATCTGACCACCAGTCTTAAATTGTTCGGCTGGTAACCCATTGGCACCTGCTGCTTTATTATTCTTCAGCCGATTGTTTGCTATTCTGACCTTATCTTGGCTAGGTGGTATAGAATGTATACCGTCATCTCTCATTGGTTCTGGGGTATCTTCTTCATCATTATTATTTGATACTAGAAGCTTTTTAATATCCTGCTTCCAGATACACAACACGCTGTCTGTATATGTCACCAGGTTTCCTTCTTTATATCTACAGGTGGCTGCACCAAAGCCTTCGGTTTGGTGTTTTACTCGTTGGTAAAATTTCCGGACTTCATTCTGAATCCTGTACATCTCGATTTGCTCACGCTCACGTTTTTCTTGTTCTTTCTTCTTTTTTCTGAAAATATGTTTCTCCTCTCCTTTTCTCCCGATAGTTCTCCATCACGTTACGTGTTGCTACTGTCTGTAGGGTTGACCTATACGCTGCGTTTTTCACATCAGTAGCATTACAACACTCCTGATCGTACCATGGGTTTCTTGGTGGTGGTTTTTGGTACCCAAATGTTGCTTTTGCTGCAGTTTGTAAGTAGTGGGCAATTCTTTGCCATTGTGCTTCTATACTTTTATCGGGACAAGAAGTGCTTTTGTCAAGCAGGTGGGTAAGTTGAGCGGAATAGGCCTCGGCTGCCTGTTGTGTTTGCAGCTTTTCAACGTCGAATTTCCGTGTTGTGTTAGATTGCCCCTTTGCTGCAACATTAAGACAAGTACGCACCTTGGCTGCTACAAGGTAGTGGTCCGAATCGGTATTCGCTCCTCGGATCGATCGAACGTCTAATACACTGGATGAATGCCTTCCGTCTATCACAACATAATCAATTTGATTTCTCGTTGCTTGATCAGGAGAAATCCAGGTGGCCTTGTGTATATCGAGATGCTTGAATCTGGTGTTGCTAACTACCATGTTTATTGCCGCGAAGTCAATCAACCTGATGACGTTGTCGGATGTCTCTTCATGAAGGCTGAATTTTTCGACGGTGGGGCCAAAGATATTTTCCCTTCCGATTTTTGCATTAAAATCTGCTAGCAGAATTTTAATGTCTTGGCCAGGGGTTATATGCAGTTTCTAGGCGCTCGTAAAAAATGTCTTTGGGCTGTTCATCTTTGTCTTCCGTCGGAGCATGGGCGCCAATAAGACTGACGTTGAAGAACTTCGCTTTTATGCGGATTATAGCAATTCATTAATCTACTGGAGTGAATCTGGAGACGAGGTCTTTTATTCTCCTGTTAACCATTAATCCACAGCACAATTCATGTCTCGTTTCATAGCAGCTATAATACAGTACGTAATCATCTGATTTACTTACGTCAGTGGCTTTCCATCGCATTTCCTGTAAGGCAATAATATCGGCTTTATACTTCTTGTACATCCAAAGCGAAAACTGCGCCTGTTGTGTACAACGTGCGCACACTCCAAGTGCAGATTCGCAGATAGTGGTCCTTTATACGTTATGCGGTGGTCGTCAACATTATGGTTTTCTTTTTCTTCGCTTTTTCATAATAGGGGGGTTTTTCCGAGTGTGGGCAACTAACCCGACGTCTTAACCCACTTGTATACCCTTCACCACACTGTGGTACAGGGTATTATACCTTTGTGCATATGTTTGTAACAGGTAAAAGGTATCGAGATAGACCCATGGTTTATTTTGAGAATATCCATAGAATCACTTTCTGTGTCGATTTTTGCATGTCCGTCCGCCTGTCCGTCCGTCTGTTGATGTTAAATTGTTAACAAAGTACAGGTCGCATTTATAATCCGAATCGAATGAAATTTGGCACAGCTCATTCATTTGGCCCAAGGATGAACCCTATTGGAAAAAATCGGTTCAGATTTTGATATAGCTCCCATATATAGTTTCTTCCGATTTGAGGCATAGCGTACTGAATTAAGTCTAGAACGATGTGCGTTAAATTTCGTGAAAGTCGATTTAGATTTAGATATAGCTCCCATATATATTTTCGTCCGATTTTAGGTAAATAGTGCACCAAAGTCCCTATATATCCTTCGATATGCACGAAATTTGGATTTATAAGTAAATGAAGAACTAAAAATGTGGCCGATTGCACAAAACATACTGAAATAAGTGTAACCTAACATTTGACAAGTTTCGATGAAATCGGTTTAGATTTCGATATTTTGCTTTAAATTGATTTACATATCTGGCTAAAATTTAATTTCATGTTAATGGTCCTTCAAAAATGCTGTTCTGTTAGGATTCCATCTGTTGAATATACCCAAAGTGGTGAAGGGTGTAATATAGTCGGCCCCGTCAGACTTTACTACTTTCCTTACTGATTTTTTAACTTGGTTTTTGGTCAAAAATCGGCGATTTTCATAAAATATTTTTTTAATGGTCCGCCTGTTACAAACATATGCACAAAGACATAATACCCTGTACCACAGTGTGGTGAAGGGTATAAAAAGTGAAAAGTGCTGTATTCTTTTTCGGTTTTAGCGGATAATTCCGGAAAGGAGAAGCTGTCACTATGTATTAGTTTTTTCGACGAAGTATCTATAATAAACGTAATAAACAAAGTCATAATAAACACAATAATCAGGTTGAGTTTGAATGCAATATTTTTGAGAGGTAAAGGATATGACGTAGCTTCTAACATGCGCTCCCCATTATTCGATATATGAGGTACGTGATTAAAGCGAATTTGCTCTAATTTGATATTTGGGATTATTAAATCAAATTTCACTTCTGCACAATCATTGTTACTATACCATTTTAAATTTAAGTTTTTTGAAAATCTCCGAAAACTTCCGCCACTTTATTTAGAGTATTTCAAGAGGCAAATCAAACTTTCAAAAGACTTCAATCATATTGAGTACAAAAGTATTTAACGAATCTATAGAAGAAGAAATAGAGGAGAAGAGGATCTGTGAATCACGATGTGGACAACTTAAGTACCATCTAATCCCCTTGATGCAATTGTAGTATGTGACGAAAATCTTTTTCCAAATATCAATATTATTTATATTTATATTATTTATCTATTTTAAAAATAAAACTTTGTTTATACCAATAAAAACAAATCACACTGAATTCCCCAAATGAGTAAATACTCTCTTAATTCAAAACATTTTTTGTACATCATAAATTATTCGCTAATTAGATGCTAACTAAAATAAACCATACTCAAATTAAACTTTTATTGATATACGAATGTGAAAACCACATTGATTATTTGTGACCATATTTATAACAAAAACATGTTGCCAAACTCCCAGATTGTCATTCAAAATTCCAAAAAAAAATTGTCTCTGGTTGCGGAATTGTTTTACAAACCACACGTCAGCGGTTAATGTGAGCCGCAAATAAATTTATTTGACGGTTCTATTTCAATAGTACAATCATTTTTGTAATATGTACAGACGAGGGAAATTGAATATTGAAGTCTAACTATGGCTTAGCAACACAAAAACAGTCAATCTCGAATATTTGAATTATTTATTAAATTATGAAAATGTGTTCATCCTGGTGTGAGTATTCATAATTGAAAATATAAATAAATCTAACTAACTTCCTTTCAATATTAAATCTTCTCTTATCTTCCATAGTAGCCAAATAAAATACAATCAACCAAACTAACAAAAATCCTCTATGAATGTGTTATGTTTGCCTTGTCTTGTTTATGCGACCTGATTGAAAAACTATGGATAACAACATTCGTAGGAAACAATTTTCCAGACGAATGCCTTTGGCGGCATATGTTGCCACACACACACTAACTCGCACACGTACACGTAAGATATCCCATTTATTCTATGTCTGCTTGGTGTCTGTGAAAAAAGTTTGCTCTTTTTCATTTAAAAGTCGAGGGAAATAAACTTTTCACAGATGTTACTGAACTCGACCTTCCCCAACAAGAGCAGAACAAAACTAGAAATCGTTATGGTTAAGCTTATCAAGAGCACACACACACGGTAACATACTCCCAACAGACACAATATTTTCGAAAAATTGAATTAAAAAATATTTTATTTGATCTGCATCATCCATGCAATCCGAAGTAGTCAAGTTAAGTGAAATTTAATCAAATAAAATTGAAATATAAGGAAAAGGATTATGCAACTATTCTTTTGGAAATTGAAATGGAAAGGTGTTGAATATTTAGATTAGATAGGAAATTTTAGAATAATTTTTCCAAAAAATTATAGGAGTGAATTTTTTATACCCTCCACCATAGTATGTAGGGTATATTAATTTTGTTTTTCCGTTTAGGCATACCCCCTTTAGGCATACCCTCATATAACTTTGTAATCTAAATTACAGTAGTTTGAGGATTTTATACTCTACCATTCGTTATCAGTATCAGTCCACTTTTTGGATCTTACAGATTGTAGGAAAAATCCCCATTAAAAATTGCTGAAGTTTGTATTTGGTTTACATAAATCGGAATTATCGGTATATGCCCACTTTTGTTATGTTCCCTATATTTTCATTGCGTGTATCTGTCAGTATAACTATGGTGGAGGGTATCCAAAGTTCGGCCCGGCCGAACTTAACGCTTTTTCACTTGTTAAAGAATAATTTTGTCCACATAATTATAGGCGCGGATTTTTAAAGATTTTTTTTTTTACAAAATTATAGGAGCGGATTTTTATACCCTCCACCATAGTATGGAGGGTATATTAGTTTTGTTTTTCCGTTTGTAACGCATCGAAATAATCATTTCCGACCCTATAAAGTATATATATTCTTGATCAGCGTAAAATTCTATGTTCACGTTTTGGCATAGCTCCCATATAAGGGTACCACAAAATTTTCGGTATTTTGAGGTTCTTGAGCGCGTTTTTTACTGAATTCGCTGAAATTTGGTACTTTGAGTTCTTATTGGATAGCAAATCTCTCCACTAAAAATTATAAATATGGGCCCATTTTTTCGGACAGCCCCCATATAAGGGTACCCCTAATTTTGCGGTATTTTGGGGGTTTTGATCAAAATTTTTCGACCGAATTCGCTGGAATTTGGCACTTTGAATTCTTATTGGTAGCAAATATCCCTCCGCAAAAAATTATAAATATAGGTAAATTTTTTGTGGTAGTCCCCATATAAGGGTACCCCCAATTATCGATATTTTGAGGTTCTTCAGCGCGTTTTTGAACCGAATTGGCTGTAATTTTGTAGTCGTATATGGTAAAAAATATCCCCACCAAAAATTATTACAATTCACCCCCTTGTAGGGGTAGTCCCCATATAACCCCCTTTTGTACCCTTCACCACATTGTGGTACAGGGTATTATGTCTTTGTGCATATGTTTGTAACAGGTAAAAGCAAACGAGATAGACACATGGTTCCTTTTGAGGATATGCATGGAATCATTTTCTAAGCCGATTTATACATGTCCGTCCGTATGTAGATGTTAAATAGTACGATTTTATGTAAATGCGGGAAATTTTGTATAGAGTACTGAATTGAGTCTAGAATGACGTGTATCACGTTTCGAGAAATCGGGTCAGATTTATATATAGCTCCCATATATATTATCGTCCGATTTTATGTAAATGGTTCACCAAAGTCCCTATATATCTTAACCTTTCGTGGGTCAACTTGAAATTGGTTCAGATTTACAGATCCTATATATACTTTCGTCAGATTTTAAATAAAAAGTAAAGAATCATAGTGAGGCCGATTGACAAAACGTACTGAGTGATGTAGGGTATTATACAGTCCGACTTAACTACTTTCCTTACTGGTTAAAGGATATTTTTGAAGTAGCGTCACAACCAGAGTCGTCAATTGTTTAAAATACATTTTTGAAGTACCGTCACAACCACAATCGTTGTTTTTTAAGAAATATTTTCAGCCGAGTTTCATATTCTCAACTTTTTTCCCATTTCATACAAACATTTTTTATTTCTTTTTACTTAACTCCACTCGAGCAATTAACGATATCATCGATTTTTTATAAGCTGTTTACCTGCGCTGATTCTTCGAAGTTCAATAACTCAATTGAATGCGAAACGACTAGAATACTGAATCAGTAGTGATGACGAAAACAAAATGGAAAACATTTCAATTTCAAATATCATCCAATTATGACTAGATTCATCAGCATCCGTAAAAATGCTATAACAAAACACCCATATAACCTACCCAAGCAATGACAGGTCAACAGGAAACTGTTGCTGCTAACACAAATTTACCTATCTATAAATTGGCCCTGGCTACATTCTTTTCTCTCGTTACACTGAACACATCAGCGAGATTTAGAGTTGCCACCATGGGGTATTTTTTCGAGGAAAAACGGCATCACAAAATTAAACCAGTGAGCGGAGAAGTATAGTCGGACGGGGCCGACCATACGATACCCTATACTTCCATGAATCTAAAATTCTGTGGTTCTATATTCTGAAATTGGGCAATATTTCGCGATATTTGCACACTTTTGACTGCCTAGAGGTCAGCAAATGTTACTAATAATCAGTACAGCCCCTCTAATTACTTGTCCAGATTCCCTTCACCGTGGGTTGTATAGTGATGTTCGGCTTTCGACTCGAAAAGTACAAATAATTAAGTTTTCGGTCCACTTCATCCGAAAAATTATTATCTGATCATCACCTAACATGTCCTTGACCATAACTGGAACCTCACGGAATATTTCAAAGCGCTATATTTCCACCCTCAAGTGTGGTAATAGGTTACTAAATAATATATGAATACGTAAGCACCCGTAAATATTTAAGTGTAACTCCCGAATCCGAGTACCTACGACAATATAATTGGTATCAATTTAAAGGTCAACCACTCCTCTTGGATATACTGTCAACTTCGCGGGTCTATGTCCTTCAGTGGTAAATATATACTCTATAGAATACAAATTTTGTCATTTCTCACACAAAAGTTAGGGTCCATTTGACCCTCTAAATATTGACCGATCTTTATCAAAACAGATACCCTACACAAAATAGTTGTGTAGGGTATAAACATACATCAATATCTGATTTCTTGCTTGGACCTATCAAAATACATTTTATATCAAAATAAATTGTGAAACTGGCAACATTCCTCCCATCCATATTAAATGCTAAAATAGTGAAAACGACAACAATCAAAAGCAAAAATAACAACAACAAAATTGTAAAAAATATACCATTCAGTTGACAGTTAGCTGTACGATGCCACTTAAGTGTTCTGGTCGATTTTGTTGGCTATTCAAAAAGCCTTCAAGCATTTGGCATGGAAATTCATCAATTGTGGTAGGTGAGAGCTGACGGTGGAATAACGGAGACGCCATGTCAATAGTTCGGTGGGTCTGGGTATTTGCAATCATTGCCATCATTCACAATTCAACTTTTTCGTGTGACTATAACAAAAAATCCAGAAAAAGTACCAACAACAAAAAATATAACTGTTGTGCGATATGTTAGCTACTCTCAGAATTTTTATCGGTGTGCCCAATTGATTGGAAATGTATCGACAATTTTTTGTTCGCAAGAAAATTTAATCAGTTTTTCGCAAAAAAAAAAAACACGAAACGAAACTAGGCAATCTGTTGACAAAAATAAATGGAGGAGCATATAAAAAATTAAAATGTACATTAGTACATTTTACCACGAAGTGATTTCGAGTTGATTTTGGGGAATTCTTATTTTGCGAAATATTTTTAGAAGACTACGAAGCCATGTATGATGCTTTTTATACCCTTCACCACACTGTGGTACAGGGTATTAGTGCATATGTTTGTAACAGGCAAAAGGAAACGAGAAAGACACATGGTTCCTTTTAAGAATATGCATAGAATCACTTTCTGAATCGATTTATGCATGTCCGTCCGTCTGTCCATGTTAAATTGTAACCAAAGTACAGGTCGCCTTTATTATTCGAATTGGATGAAATTTGGCACAGCTCATTAATTTTACCTATGGACGAACCATATTGAAATTGGGAAAAATCAGTTCAGATTTAGATATAGCTCCCATATATATTTTCGTCGGATTTAATGTAAATGGTGCACCAAAGTCCTTACATATCTTCCGATTTGCACGAAATTTGACACAGCGTAATGAATTAGGTCCAGAATGTTGTGTGTTAAGTTTCCTGAAAATCGGTTCAGATTTAGATATAGCTCCCATATATATTTTCGACATATTAAATGTATATGGTGCACCAGAGTCCCTATATATCTTTCGATTTGCACGAAATTTGGCAAAGCGTAATGAATTAGGTCTAGAATGATGTGTGTTAAGTTTAGTGAAAATCGGTTCAAATTTAGATATAGCTCCCATATATATTTTCGTCCGATTTACAGTAAATGGTGTACCAAAGTCCCGTAATATCTTTCGGTTTGCACGAAATTTGGCACATCGTAATGAATTAGGTCTAAAATGACATATGTTAAGTTTCCTGAAATTGGTTCCACTCGATCAATTAACGATCGCATCAATTTTCCATAAGCTGTTTACTTGCGCTGTAGTTTTCACTGATTCTTCGAAGTTCAATAACTCAATTGAATGCGAATCGACTAGAAAACTGAATCAGTTGTGATGGCGAAAACAAAATGGAAAACATTTCAATTTAAAATATCATCCAACGATGACAAAACACCCATATAACCTACCCAAGCAATGGCACGTCAACCGGAAACTGTTGCTGCTAACACATATTTACCTATCTATAAACTGGTCATTGCTACATTCTTCTCTCTCGGTACACTGAACACATCAGCGAGAATTAGAGTTGCCACCATTTTTTCGAGGAAAAACGACATCACAAAGTAAAACATACATCAATAACTGATTTCTTGCTTGGAAGTAACCAATCGAATAGGGATCTTACTTATATAGATCCTCATATTCCACTTGGAAATATCAAAATACATTTTATATCAAAATAAATTGTGAAGCTGGCAACATTCCGTCCATCCATATTAAATGCTAAAATAGTAAAAACAAGAAAAATCAAAAGCAAAAACAACAACAACAAAATTGTAAAACTATACAATTCAGTTGACAGTTGGCTGAACGATGCCACTTAAGTGTTCTGGTCGATTTTGTTGGCTATTCAAAAAAACCTTCAAGCATTTGACATGGAAATTCATCAATTGTGAGTGCTTGGGTGTGGAATAACGGATACGTCATGGTAATAGTTCGGTCAGTCAGGGTATTTGCTCACAACCAAGGCGTGGATTTTTTAAAGAATATTTTTCAAAGGATTATCACAACCAAGGCAAATATTTTTCAAAGGATTATCACAACCAAGGCGTGGATTTTTTCGAAAAATATTTTTCAAAGGATTATCACAACCAAGGCGTGGATTTTTTAAAGAATATTTTTCAAAGGCCTAACCACGGCGTAAATTTCTTCAAAGGATTATCACAACCAAGGCGTGGATTTTTTAAAGAATATTTTTCAAAGGATTATCACAACCAAGGCGTGGATTTTTTAAAGAATATTTTTCAAAGGATTATCACAACCAAGGCGTGGATTTTTTAAAGAATATTTTTCAAAGGATTATCACAACCAAGGCGTGGATTTTTTAAGAATATTTTTCAAAGGATTATCACAACCAAGGCGTGGATAAAGAATATTTTTCAAAGGATTATCACAACCAAGGCGTGAATTTTTATAAAGAATATTTTTCAAAGGATTATCACAACCAAGGCGTGGATTTTTTAAAGAATATTTTTCAAAGGATTATCACAACCAAGGCGTGGATTTTTTAAAGAATATTTTTCAAAGGATTATCACAACCAAGGCGTGGATTTTTATAAAGAATATTTTTCAAAGGATTATCACAACCAAGGCGTGGATTTTTTAAAGAATATTTTTCAAAGGATTATCACAACCAAGGCGTGGATTTTTTAAAGAATATTTTTCAAAGGATTATCACAACCAAGGCGTGGATTTTTTAAAGAATATTTTTCAAAGGATTATCACAACCAAGGCGTGGATTTTTTATAAGGAATATTTTTCAAAGGATTATCACAACCAAGGCGTGGATTTTTTAAAGAATATTTTTCAAAGGATTATCACAACCAAGGCGTGGATTTTTTAAAGAATATTTTTCAAAGGATTATCACAACCAAGGCGTGGATTTTTTAAAGAATATTTTTCAAAGGATTATCACAACCAAGGCGTGGATTTTTTAAAGAATATTTTTCAAAGGATTATCACAACCAAGGCGTGGATTTTTTAAAGAATATTTTTCAAAGGATTATCACAACCAAGGCGTGGATTTTTTAAAGAATATTTTTCAAAGGATTATCACAACCAAGGCGTGGATTTTTTAAAGAATATTTTTCAAAGGATTATCACAACCAAGGCGTGGATTTTTTAAAGAATATTTTTCAAAGGATTATCACAACCAAGGCGTGGATTTTTTAAAGAATATTTTTCAAAGGATTATCACAACCAAGGCGTGGATTTTTTAAAGAATATTTTTCAAAGGATTATCACAACCAAGGCGTGGATTTTTTAAAGAATATTTTTCAAAGGATTATCACAACCAAGGCGTGGATTTTTTAAAGAATATTTTTCAAAGGATTATCACAACCAAGGCGTGGATTTTTTAAAGAATATTTTTCAAAGGATTATCACAACCAAGGCGTTAATTTTTTAAATAATTTTCTTACAACTCAGGAACGAAGGCGTGGATTTTTTTAAGAATATTTTTCAAAGGCCTATCAATCAAGGCGTGAATTTTTTAAAGAATATTTTTCAAAGGATTATCACAACCAAGGCGTGGATTTTTTAAAGAATATTTTTCAAAGGATTATCACAACCAAGGCGTGGATTTTTATAAGGAATATTTTTCAAAGGATTATCACAACCAAGGCGTGGATTTTTTAAAGAATATTTTTCAAAGGATTATCACAACCAAGGCGTGGATTTTTATAAGGAATATTTTTCAAAGGATTATCACAACCAAGGCGTGGATTTTTATAAGGAATATTTTTCAAAGGATTATCACAACCAAGGCGTGGATTTTTATAAGGAATATTTTTCAAAGGATTATCACAACCAAGGCGTGGATTTTTATAAGGAATATTTTTCAAAGGATTATCACAACCAAGGCGTGGATTTTTATAAGGAATATTTTTCAAAGGATTATCACAACCAAGGCGTGGGAATATTTTTCAAAGGATTATCACAACCAAGGCGTGGATTTTTATAAGGAATATTTTTCAAAGGATTATCACAACCAAGGCGTGGATTTTTATAAGGAATATTTTTCAAAGGATTATCACAACCAAGGCGTGGATTTTTATAAGGAATATTTTTCAAAGGATTATCACAACCAAGGCGTGGATTTTTCTAAGGAATATTTTTCAAAGGATTATCACAACCAAGGCGTGGATTTTTATAAGGAATATTTTTCAAAGGATTATCACAACCAAGGCGTGGATTTTTATAAGGAATATTTTTCAAAGGATTATCACAACCAAGGCGTGGATTTTTATAAGGAATATTTTTCAAAGGATTATCACAACCAAGGCGTGGATTTATTAAAGAATATTTTTCAAAGGATTATCACAACCAAATTTTTATAAGGAATATTTTTCAAAGGATTATCACAACCAAGGCGTGGATTTTTATAAGGAATATTTTTCAAAGGATTATCACAACCAAGGCGTGGAATATTTTTCAAAGGATTATCACAATCAAGGGGTGGATTTTTATATGGAATATTTTTCAAAGGATTATCACAACCAAGGCGTGGATTTTTATAAGGAATATTTTTCAAAGGATTATCACAACCAAGGCGTGGATTTTTATAAGGAATATTTTTCAAAGGATTATCACAACCAAGGATTTTTATAAGGAATATTTTTCAAAGGATTATCACAACCAAGGCGAATATTTTTCAAAGGATTTTATCACAGGACCAAGGCGTGGATTTTTATAAGGAATATTTTTCAAAGGATTATCACAACCAAGGCGTGGATTTTTATAAGGAATATTTTTCAAAGGATTATCACAACCAAGGCGTGGATTTTTATAAGGAATATTTTTCAAAGGATTATCACAACCAAGGCGTGGATTTTTATAAGGAATATTTTTCAAAGGATTATCACAACCAAGGCGT
>NW_026883967.1:0-54143 GCF_032173495.1 Musca vetustissima
TAATTATTTAAATATCTCATTATTGATACACACAGATCACTTTTGAAAAATTAACATTAACTGAGTTGATTTATATGTTTTCTCCTCTAACTGTTTTTACAAGCAGATGAGAGACAATTTTGAAAGAGAGCAAATTGTTTTTGTAGCATTTGATCAATCTTCTTTTGTCTTCCCAGGCGTCACTCAGAAGTAACTCAAAGGCGATATAAAGTAGACAAGAACAGTTTTGTTATTGTAATTATAAAAACTATCGCCTTTTATCCGAAAAGAAGTGACGCGGAAGTGACTTATTGGGCGAGGGAGTGAGAAACTCACTTCCAAATGCTTGCAGGGATTGCATATATGTGTGGGTTTGAGTGTATGTGTGTGCGTAGGAGACCATGGTATATAGTTTCATACCTGTCAGACATTTTCTATTAGCATAAATTTCTAAGAGTTGTCGAAAGGGCTACAGTTTCACTTCCATGAATTCAATATTTTCCTCTGGTGCCATTGTTTATCTAGTATATAATTTCCTACCCCCTTCCTCACAGCCACTAGAGGGCATTAAATTACAGCAGATTTTTGTGGGTGGAAGAGAAAAATGTTGGAAAATTTGCAAGAAAAAAAAAACGAAACAAGTTCATAAATTTGTCTAACAATGATTTGCTTGTTATATCCCACACATTTTGATAGGGAAAATTTTATTTAAGGATATACCACAGGCGTCGATTTTTTAAATAATTTTTTCAGGGGGTCTACCAAAGGCGTGGATTTTTTAAATAATTTTTTCAGGGGTCTATATAAGGCGTGGATTTTTTAAAATCATTTTTTCTGGAGTCCATATAAGGCGCGGATTTTTAAAGTAATTTTTCAGGGAGTCTACAAAAGGCGTGGATTTTTAAAATCATTTTTTCTGGGGTCCATATAAGGCGTGGATTTTTAAAATCATTTTTTCTGGGGTCTATATAAGGCGTGGATTTTTAAAATCATTTTTTCTGGGGTCCATATAAGGCGTGGATTTTTAAAATCATTTTTTCTGGGGTCCATATAAGGCCTGGATTTTTAAAATATTTTTTTCTGGGTTCATATAAGGCGTGGATTTTTCAAATCATTTTTTCTGGGGTCCCTATAAGGCGAGATTTTGTAATTAATTATACCCTTCACCACACTGAGGTACAGGGTATTATGTCTTTGTGCATATGTTTGTAACAGGCAAAACGAAACGAGATATACACATGGTTCCTTCTGAGACTATGCATAGCATCACTTTCTGAGTCGATTTATGCATGTCCGTCCGTCCGTCCGCCCATCCGCCCGTCTGTCTCATGCCTGATTCGAATTGGATGAGATTTGGCACAGCTCATTTATTTGGCACAATGATGAACCCTATTGAAATGGGGAAAAATCGGTTGTAAATGTTTTACCAAAGTCCCTATATATCTTTGGATTTGCACGAAATTTTGCATAGCGTACTGAATTAGGTCTAAAATTAGGTTTGGTAAATTTCGTGAAAATCGGTCCAGATTTAGATATAGCGCCCATATATTTTTTCCTTCGATTTTAGGTAAATGATGTACCAAAGTCCCTATATATCTTTCGATTTGCACGAAATTTGGCATAGCGTACTAAATTAGGTCCAAAGTGATGTTTGTTAAGTATCGTGAAAATCGGTCCAGATTTAGATATAGCTCCCCTATATATTTTCGTCCGATTTAATGAAAATGGTGCACCAAAGTCCCTATATATTTTTCTATTTGCTCGAAACTTGGCATAGCGTACAAAATTAGGTCTAGAATGACGTGTGGTAAGTTTCCTGAATATCGGTTCAGATTTAGATATAGCTCCCATATATATTTTCGTCCGATTTTATGTAAATGGTGCTCCAAAGTTCCGATTTCCACGAAATTTGGCACAGCGTATTGACTTAGGTCTCGAATGATGTGTATTAAGTTTCGAGAAAATCGGTTCAGATTTCGATATAGCTCCCATATATATTTTCGTCCGATTTTAGGTAAATGGTGTACCAAAGTCCCTGTATATCTTTAGATTTGCACGAAATTTGGCACAGCGGAATGACTTAGGTCTAGAATGATGTGTGTTAAGTTTCGTGAAAATCGGTTCAGATTTCGATATAGCTCCCATATATATTTTCGTCCGATTTAATGTAAATTGTGTACCAATGCCCCTATATATCTTTCGATTTGCACGAAATTTGGTATAGCGTACTAAATTAGGTCTAAAGTGATGTTTGTTAAGTTTCGTGAAAATCGGTCCAGATTTAGATATAGCTCCCATATATATTTTCGTCCGATTTAATGTAAATTGTGTACCAAAGTTTCTATATATCTTTCGATTTGCACGAAATGTGGCATAGCGCACTGAATTAGGTCTAGAATAATGTATATTAAGTTATGTGAAAATCGGTGCAGATTTAGATATAGCTCCCACATATATTTTCGTCCGATTTAGGGTATATGGTGTACCAAAGTCCCTATATATCGTTTGATTTGCACGAAATTTGGCACTGTGTACTGAATTAAGTTCAGAATGATGTGTGCTAAGTTTCTTGAAAATCGGTTGAGATTTAGATATAGCTCCCATATATATTTTCGTCCGATTAAATGTAAGAATCGGTTCAGATTTAGATATAGCTCCCATATAGTTTCGTCCGATTTTAAGTAAATAGTTCACCAAAGACCCAAAGGTAGGCCGATTGACACAACATTTTGCACAACGTACTGAAGTTAATATAACCTAGCGTGCGGAAAATTTTTAAATCGGTTGAGATTTGTATAGAGCTCCTATATATATTTTCTCCCGATGTTAAGTACATGATGCAGCAAGAACTCAAAATGTGACCGATATGCACAAAACATACTGAAATTAGTATAACTTAACCGGATTTACATAATTTTGTCCCATTGTACCCTAAAATTGTGTATAGGTTCCAGAATGACATGTTTTTGGATCCATTTTCATGTTAATGGTCCTTCAAAAATTCGACGTCTGTTAGGATTCATCTGTTGAATATACCCAAAGTGGTGAAGAGTATCATATAGTCGGCCTCGTCCGACTTTACTAGTTTCCTTACTGGTTTTTTCATGGTTCTATATAAGAGGTGGATTTGTAAAGTAATTGTTTATCTGGCTTTACTGAGATTTCCTTTGTCCTCCCCCTTAATATTTTCTCCACAAAACCTCTAAACCCAATTTAATTGTTCAGATAATGAAATTCCAGTTTTGTGGCAAAGTAAGGCAATCGTCGACGAACTAGTATTCCCATTTGGAATATTAAATAGTAACATGGCTGGGACTAGCACTACTTCTCCTTCGTCAATTTCAGCTTGTGGGTTAAAGAGAATATTACTCCCACACACTTATTCGATTACACTGGTGACTCCACGGTGGATAGGGGGAACGAGAGGAGACTCTCTCACCATCAAATTCTCTAAATTCAATAGAGATTCATTTCATGGAATTTTGTCATGTATTGCGGGTGTATGTTTTAATGTCTGTGTATTTGTGTGTGTGTGTGTGTGTGTGTATTTTGGATTTATAGTAAACATGCTGTAGTATCTGCAATTTCAGTTCGATTACTTACCCGGCACTATTATGGTGTCATTTTTCATCCAATAGTTTATTGATTTTGGAAATGCTTCCGATTGGCATTCCAATGTTATATTTTGTCCAATTGCAGCACCCACTAATTGATTTTGTATCCAAATCATTGGCGGGACTAGAGAAGAGGGAGAGGAAGAACAGAGAACGGAAAGGCATTTCTGTGATTAAAGTAACAAATAAAATTGAGCAATTGTGTGGCTGCAACATTCTACTGCAGCTGTGGACACATTAAAGTGGTAATTAATTTTTATTTGGACAGAGGAAAATTCAACAGATGATAAATAAAAATTTGTAAAATTTGAGAATGGGTCTCTCCCTCGAAGGCCGATTTTTAATTAAGAAAAAATAAAAAATACTAATAAGACAATTTTGAGAAATTATATTAAAATTTTCTGCCTTAAAATTTAAAAAAAAATCAAAAATCCTGGGTTGCAAATATTTTTTTTATGGGACAATATTTATTTATTTTTTTTATAAAAAAAAAACTTTGAAAAATAATAACACACAAATACTTACAATGTATTATCAGCATGACCCGTTTGCTAACTGATGGCGGTATGCCATTCGAGGCAATACAAAGATATGCTCCCATATTTAAACGCTTCACCTTGGCAATCGTTAGGAATGAACCATTGTAACTGATGGCTGCGACAAAAATAGAAAATGAAAAGAAGAAGCAGAAGAAAAATAGAAAAGATAAAGGATGACATTTTGCTACAAATCGTGACAGGAGCAGATATACAGGAAAACAATTCAGTGAGTGCTTTAAAATAATTTGTTGGAAAATGTTCAGGACCTTTTTTTAAAGAATATTTTTTGGGTCTCTATAAGAGCCGTGGATTTTTTAAAGAATATTTTCAACGGCTCTATAAGAAGCGTGGAGTTTTTAAAGAATATTTTCAACGGCTCTATAAGAGGCGTGGATTTTTTAAAGAATATTTTCAACGGCTCTATAAGAGGCGTGGATTTTTTAAAGAATATTTTCAACGGCTCTATAAGAGGCGTGGATTTTTTAAAGAATATTTTGAACGGCTCTATAAGAGGCGTGGATTTTTTAAAGAATATTTTCAATGGCTCTATAAGAGGCGTGGATTTTTTAAAGAATATTTTTAAGGGCTCTATAAGAAGCGTGGATTTTTTAAAGAATATTTTCAACGGCTCTATAAGAGGCGTGGATTTTTTAAAGAATATTTTTAAGGGCTCTATAAGAGGCGTGGATTTTTTAAAGAATATTTTTAAGGGCTCTATAAGAAGCGTGGATTTTTTAAAGAATATTTTTAAGGGCTCTATAAGAGGCGTGGATTTTGTAAAGAATATTTTTAAGGGCTCTATAAGAGGCGTAGATTTTTTAAAGAAAACTTTTTTGGGACCCATAAAAGGCTTGGATTTAAAAAAAAAGCAAGGATCCAAATTTCATTATGTTATGCCGAATTTCGTGCAAATTGAAGGATATAAAGGGACTTTGGTGCAATATTTAGCTAAAATCGAGCGAAAATATATATGGAAGCTATACCTAACTCCGAACCGATTTTCACGAAATTTAACACACATCTTTCAGGACTTTAATCAAAACGCTTTGCCAAATGTCGTGCAAATCGAAGGATATAAAGGAACTTTGGTGCACTATTTACCTGAAATCGAACGAAAATGTGTATGGGAGCTATATCTAAATCTGAACCGATTCTCTCGAAACATAGCACACATCATTCTACACCCAAGTCAGTACCCTACGCCAAGTTTCGTGCAAATCAAAATATATTAAGGGACTTTGGTGCACCATTTACATAAAATCGGACGAAATTATATATGGGAGCTATATCTAAATCTGAACCGATTTTCGCAAAACTTAGCACACATTACTCTAGACTTAATTCCGTAAGATGTGCCAAAATTCGTGCAAATCGAAAGATATTTAGGGACTTTGGTGCAGCATTTACATAAAATCGGACGAAAATATATACGGGAGTTATATCTAAATCTGGACCGATTTTCACGAAACTTGACAGACATTATTGAAGGCTCAATTCAGTGCGCTGTGCCAAATTTCGTGCAAATCGAAGGATATAAAGAACTTTGGTGCCATATTTACCTAACATCGAACGAAAGTATATATGGGAGCTATATCTAATCTGAACAGATTTTCACGAAATTTGACACACATCATTCTACACTTAAATTATTACGCTATGCCAAATTTCGTACAAATCGAATGATAGATAGGTACTTTGGTGCACCATTTATAGCAAATCGGAAACAAATATGTATGGGAGCTATATCTAAATCTGAACCGATTTTTCCCAATTTAAATAGGGTTCGTTCTTGGGCCAAATAAGTGACTTATAATAAAATTCATCCAATTCGGATCATAAATGCGACCTGTACTTTGTTTACAATTTAACATGGACAGACAGACGGAGATAAAGACGGACGGACTAACATGCATAAATCGAGTTAAAAAGTGATTCTATGCATATTCTCAAATAGAACCCAGTGTCTATCTCCTTTCCTTTTGCCTGTTACAAACATATGCACAAAGCCATAATACCCTGTACCACAGTGTGGTGAAGGGTATAAAAAATCTACACCTATGTGTAGACCCAGAAAAAAATCATTTTAAAAATCCATAGTTCATGGAGGACCCCTCAAATATTATTTTAAAAATCCATTCCTTTCTTGGAATAATTTGCATTGATAAATGTTACCATAGTTACATTATTTGATCACATAATCTACCTGCAGGATACCAGCTGTGCAAAAGACCTGGTAATCAATTATTGAAAAGTTCATGGAATGTAATACCCCACCATCCCCCCACCTATCAGCTGCAGTAATACTGAAGGATGGAAATGCAATTTGTTGTTGGTGTTGCTCTTTTGTTTTTTCAGTATTTTCCCACTGCAGAAATCATTAAACATGTTTTTAATGAAAAATGTGATTGTAACGATGTTAGAGGAGTTGTGTGAGTGTGTGTTGGTGCTTTTGTTTTATTTCATCCGTCCTTTTTGCTGTTTGCTTTGGCAAATCCATATGTTTGAATTTTCTCCATATTGCATTTCCGCGCTCATGTGCTCATGTGTATTTCCGTTTCCGTTTAACATTTCACATTTAATGTTTGTCCTCACCACACCCCTTACCCCCTAACCCCTTGCACTTTAGTATTACTATTTGCTGATGGGGTGGCTTCCGATCAGAAACCATGCATGCATTCATTCATTCATCCAGTCAACCATTCCGACATTCATACACTCACTCGTAATACCAGTAAACACTTCGCTACATACCTTCAGTTCCGTTCGGTATCGGTATTGGTTCGCCACCCTCCCGACGCCATGTTATTGTGGGTGTTGGCGATCCGGTGGCCGCACATTTGAGTGTCACATTAGAACCTTCACGTACAACCATATCCGTGCTGGTGGGATAATCTAAAATATCCGGTGGCACTAAAACGAACAACAAATAAAGAGAGGAAAAAAATCGAATGAAATACAGAAAAAACAACAATAACAACAAGAGCATATCGAAACAACATTGCAAATATACAATAATAAATGAATTTGATGGCGGTATTGTTGTTGTTGTTGGCGTTGGTGGTGGTTAAGGCAAATGGCTTTTGTGATGATGGTTGGGGAAAAAAGTAATTTAATTGTTATTGATGTTAACTGCAAAGCCATGGACATATCGAGATGGAGGCCTTAGAGTGGACAGTGGGATAAAAATGATTTAAAAAAAAACCCAATTTTAAAAAAAAAAAAACAAAATTGTTTAAAAAAAGACCGAAAAAATTATTTAAAAAAGCCAAAAAAAAAAATTTATTTAAAAAATCCACGCCTCATATAGAGCCCAGAAAAAAATTATTTAAAAAAATAGTGAGCTAATATGTGCCGCGAGTTCATCCATAAGAACTATAAAAAAGGGGTTAAGACGTCGGGTTAGTTGCCCACTCTCGGAAAACCCAACCTACTATGAAAAAGCAAAGAAAAAGAAAACCAAACTACCCTAATATTGACGACCCCCGCAAACGTATAAAGGACCACGATCTGCGAATCTGCACTTGGAATGTGCGCACGTTGTACAGAACAGGCACAGTGTTCGCTCAAGAAGTACAAAGCCGATAAAATTACCTTACAGGAAATGCGATGGAAAGGGATAGGCGTAAGTAAATCAGACGATTACGCACTGTATCATAGCTGCCATGAAACTAGACATGAATTTGGCTGCGGATTTATGGTTAACAGGAGAAAAAAAGACCTCGTCTCCAGATTCACTCCAGTGGATGAGCGAATTGCTCCGTATAAAAGCGAAGTTCTTATACATCAGTCTCATTTGCTCCCATGCTCTGACCGAAGATAAAAACCAGTAAGGAAAGTAGTAAAGTCGGACGGGGCCGACTATATGATACCCTTCACCACTATGGGTATATTAAACAGGACTATTAACATGTAATTGGATGAAAAAAAGTAATATTTATTTAAATGTGAATCTACCTAGATCTATCCATAAAGTATGTTAATCGACTTCAAACAAATATAAATAAGTCCGTTGGGCTATGTCTGTACTTCTAGAAAACGCAACTACGTAATTGTATGCTCAATTTTGTGCGTTGTGCACAATTTGATGTCAATCTGACTAACATGAGGAGTCTGATGCCCAATTTACTTGAAATCGGTCGAAAATATATATGGAAGCTCTATCCAAATATTAAGCGATTTCAAACAAACTTGTCACAGGTTAGGTTATACTAATTTCAGAACGTTTTGTTTCTATTGGTTCCTTAGTACGTCAATTACTTAAAATCAATCTATAATAAAAGGGAGCTATATCTAAATCTGGACCGATTTTCACGAAACTTGGCAGACATCATTCTAGGCTCAATTCAGTACGTTATGACAAATTTCGTGCAAATCGAAAGTTATGTAGGGACTTTGGGGCACCATTTACATGAAATCGTACGAAACTATATGTGGGAGCTATATCTAAATCTGGGCCGATTTTCTCGAAACTTGGTAGACATCATTCTAGGCTCAATTCAGTGCGTTATGCCAAATTTCGTGCAAATCGAAAGTTATATAGGGACTTTGAGGCACCATTTACATGAAATCGGACGAAACTATATATGGGAGCTATATCTAAATCTGGACCGATTTTCTCCAAACTTGGCAGACATCACTCTAGGCTTAATTCAGTACGTTATGCCAAATTTCGTGCAAATCAAAAGATATATAGGGACTTTGGGGCACCATTTACATGAAATCGTACGAAACTATATATGGGAGCTATATCTAAATCTGGACCGATTTTCTCGAAACTTGGTAGACATCATTCCAGGCTCAATTCAGTACGTTATGCCAAATTTCGTGCAAATCGAAAGTTATATAGGGACTTTGAGGCACCATTTACATGAAATCGGACGAAACTATATATGGGAGCTATATCTAAATTTGGACCGATTTTCTCTAAACTTGGCAGACATCACTCTAGGCTTAATTCAGTACGTTATGCCAAATTTCGTGCAAATCGAAAGTTATATAGGGACTTTGAGGCACCATTTACATGAAATCGGACGAAACTATATATGGGAGCTATATCTAAATCTGGACCGATTTTCTCCAAACTTGGCAGACATCACTCTAGGCTTGATTCAGTACGTTATGCCAAATTTCGTGCAAATCAAAAGATATATACGGACTTTGGGGCACCATTTACATGAAATCGTACGAAACTATATATGGGAGCTAAATCTAAATCTGGACCGATTTTCTCCAAACTTGTTAGACATCATTCTAAGCTCAATTCAGTACGTTATGCCAAATTTCGCGCAAATCGAAAGATATATAGGGACTTTGGGGCACCTTTTACATGAAATCGGACGAAACTATATATGGGAGCTATATCTATATCTGGACCGATTTTCTCCAAACTTGGCAGACATCACTCTAGGCTTAATTCAGTACGTTATACCAAATTTCGTGCAAATCAAAAGATATATAGGAACTTTGGGGCACCATATACATGAAATCGGACGAAACTATATATGGGAGCTATATCTAAATCTGGACCGATTTTCACGAAACTTGGGAGACATCATTCTAGACCTAAATGATTAAGCTGTACCAAATTTCGTGCAAATCGAAAGATATATAGGGGCCGTTTACATTAAATCGGTTAAATATATATATGGGAGCTATATCTAAATCTGAACCGATTTTTCCCAATTTCAATAGGGTTCGTCCTTGGGCCGAATAAGTGACCTATGCCAAATTTCATTCAATTCGGATCATAAATGCGACCTGTACTTTGTTTACAATTTAACATGGACAGACAGACAGACAGACAGACAGACGGACAGACGGACGGACGGACGGACATGCATAAATCGACTTAGAAAGTGATTCTATGCATATTCTCAAAAGGAACCATGTGTCTATCTCGTTTCCTTTTGCCTGTTACAAACATATGCACAAAGACATAATACCCTGTACCACAGTGTGGTGAAGGGTATAATGAACAGACCAACAACAGACATATTTTACGAGCGCCTAGAAACAGCATATGATCGTTGCCCTGACCATGACATTAAAATTCTGCTAGGAGATTTTAATGCAATAATCGGAAGGGAAAATATTTTTGGTCCCAATGTCGGAAAATTCAGCCGCCCTGAAAAAACATCCCACAACGGCATGAGGTTGATTATCTTCGCGGCAGCAAAAAACATGGTAGTTAGAAGCACCAGATTCTAGCATCTCGATATACACAAGGCCACTTGGATTTCTCCCTATCGAACAACGAGAAATCAAATCGATCATGTTGTGATAGGCGGAAGGTATTCGTTCGATCGATACGAGGAGCGAATATCGTTTCGGACCATTCGGACCATGCACCCGTCTTAATGTAGCAGCAAAGGTGCGATCTAATGTAACACGAAAACTCGACGTTGAAAAGTTGGAAACATAACAGGTAGCAGAGGCCTACTCCGCTCATCTTACCCACCTTCCGATAAAAATATGGAATCACAATGGCAGAGAATTGCCCACTCCCTACAAACTGCAGCAAAAGCAACACTTGGGTACCAAAGACCACCATCAATAAATCCGTTGTACGTATAGGACAAAGACCACCATCAAGAACGCAGGGTATAGGGCAACCCTTCGGACAGTAGCAACACCTAATGCGATGGAGAACTATCGCGAGAAAAGGAGAGAGGAGAAACGTATTTTCAGAAAAAAGAAAAAAAAGAGCAAGAAAAACGTGAGCGTGAGCAAATCGAGATGTACAGGAGTCGGAATGAAGTCCGAAAATTCTACCAATGGGTAAAACACCAAACCGAAGGCTTAGGTGCAGTCGCATCCTCTTGGAGGGATGAAGAATGAAACCTGATGACAGATACAGACAGTGTGCTGAGTATCTGGAAGGAGGATTTTCAAAAACTTCTGGTATCAAATAGTTGCGGTGTAGAGGATACCCTAGAACAAATAATATATGACGGTATATAGTGTATACCACCTAGCCAAGATGAAGTCAGAATAGCAATCAATCGGCTGAAGAATAATAAAGCAGCAGATGCCGATGGGTTACCAGACGAACTATTCAAGACTGGCTAGAGGAATGCATGCCCAATGATTGGAACCTCAGCATCCTGTGTTCCGTGCACAACAAATGAGACAAGATGATATGTGCCAACTAAAGAGGAATAAGTCTCCCTCCCATCGCATATAAAGTTCTATCCAGTGTGCTGTGTGAACGATTGAATCCAATGGTCAATGACATCATTGGAACATACCAATGACCTGGCAAATCCACCATTGACCAGATTTTCACTCTGCGCCTAATCCTGGAAAAAATCCACGAAAAACACATCGACTATAAAGCCGCTTTCAACAGCCCTATCCGCTCAGAGGTGCATGAAGCCATGTCTGCGTTTGGCATTCCTGCAAAATTAATTCGGCTATGCAGGATAACTTTAATTGGTACAAGATCAGCAATTAAAGTCGGAAAGGACCTCTCGGAGCCCTTTAATACCGAACGTGGATTCAGACAAGGTGAGAGTTTGTCGTGTGACCTTTTTAACATCCTGCTGGAAAAGGTCATACGAGACACAAAGGTGAACAGAAATGACACTCTGTACACCAAACAACACATGTTACTCGCCTACGCCGATGACATCGATATAATGATTCGAACATTGCGAGCGGTAAGAGCCACTTTTGAACAAATTGAAAAGGAGTCTGCAAAAGTGGATCTGACAGTAAATGGCGAGAAGACCAAGCTGATGGTATCAACGCGCAAGACGTCCAGTGGACTCGGACCAACTGCGGAACTTGAGAACTACAGTTTCGAGGTAGTCAAAGGATTTATATACCTTGGTACCACCATAAATGAAACGAATTACATCAGTTTTGAAATTCGGAGAAGGATAGTGAAGACCAAAAGGTGCTACTATGGTCTGTGTAAACAACTCAAAAGCAAGGCCACGTCCCGCCAGACCAAACTCACACTCTACAAGACGCTGATACTACCCGTGCTGTTATACGGATCTGACGCATGGGTACTTACGCAAGCAGATGAGGCAGCTCTTGGAGTGTTTGAGAGAAAAATACTCCGAAAGATCTATGGGCCGATCTGCGTTGACGGTGAATATTGAATATTTAACTATGAGTTGCACCAGCTATTCTCGGAGGTCGACATTGTTTGACGTATTGAGCTGCAGCGACTACGTTGGCTAGGTCATGTTGTGAGAATGGATGAAGATGGCCCAGCCCAGAAAGCATATTAAAGCGAACCAGCTGATGGTTCACGCAGAAGGGAAAGGCCAAGAATACCTTGGAAAGATCAAGTCGAAGACAAAATCGCCGAAAATGGTCTTTCAAATTGAAAAAATGTGCGCAAAAGACACACGCGCCTGGAAATCTTTTCTAAACTCGGCTTATGGAACGAAAGTTCTGTCACAAGCCAGCGAAGTAAGTAAGTAATATAGAGCTCAGAAAAAAAAATTATTTAACAAATGCACGCCTTATTTATAGTCCAGAAAAAAGTATTAAATTATTTAAAAATCCCAGCATTATATAGAGCCAAGAATTAAATATTTAAAAAATCCACGCCTATTATAGAGCCTCGAAAATTTTTCTTAAAAAATCCAGAAGTGCCCACCGTTTATCCCGACAATTATCGGCAAAGGCTTTTAATCCACAACAATATTGAACGTTATTATGTACATATATGGTAACAGTTGTTGCCAATGCATTTGTATATATAACGATTTTCGGTTGGCGTTACATTCACAGACAGCAAATAGCATGCGAAAAATAAATATTTTCAATTCAATTGCAATTCCTTCAAAAGATAGCAGGAACCAGCAACTGGGCACTCTGAATGGAAACTGAATTTTTAAAAATAAATGGGTCAATAAAAATTCTTTGAAAATTATCTTAAATATCGAACAAACAATAGTTCCCTTATAAAGACAACCTCCATGAATTTTGTCCCTTTGCATTTTATCTCTCAATCCTTCCACCCTCCCCCAACCCCCTCCAACAATATAACACATTCTCCTCTTGGGTACACACACACGCATTTGTAATTCTATTTAAGAAATTTGTCAAACAAAAATTTGTCTTCGAAGAAATTTGTTCCGCACCGTGTTTTTTTCTCTATGTTCTCCATAGTATTTTTATTAATTCCCTTTCATTTGGATATAATTTTGGCACGTCTCTAAAGTTCAGGGACATGTATTAATTATACATGTCTACACAACATTTGTAGACATCCATGAATACGAGATGTGTGTTTGTGTGTGTGTGCTTCTTAACTTAATTACTTTAATTGAGTGTAGCTGACTTAATTTTTTATCATCTATTTGAATGTATTTGTTGTTGTTGTCGTATGTGTGTGTGTCTTATTTCAAAGACAACAGCCAACAAATGGAGCAACCAACAGAACAAAGCAACAATTATGACAGTACGTGGAACGAAGAGTGGAAATAAAGAAAAGTGGAAAGATAAATTAATTTTCAAGGACAAGGCGAATATTTTATTTAGACAATTTATCAACGCTTTGTATAGACCTCTGAAAATATTTTAAGAAAAATACACACCTTATATAGACGCTTGAGAATATCTTTTAAAAAATATAAGACCCTTGAAAATATTTTTTAAACCAGTGAGCGGAGCAGTATAGTCGGAGGGCCGACAATACGATACCCTACACAACTACGACGGAGTTCTTATTTTCCGCGGATGCTTATTTCGTGTCATTTGAACCCTCTTGTCCGATTAGAGGTCAAAAGCACCTCTTCCATACACTGACATATTTTCCGAATATTACTAATATTCAGTACAACCCTTCTCATTACATGTCCAGATTGCCTTCATGTTCGGCTTATAACTGTGGCCTATAGATCGACTCAAAAATAAACACCAAGTAAGGACATTAGTAAAGTCGGACTGGACCGACTATATGATACCCTTCACCACTTTTGGTATGTTGTACATATGTATCCTTACAATTGTATGTCATGTTCCCTCGAAGGACCACACTCATGTCTTTCTGCAACCTATTTTAAATTTAATTTCATTCGGGCAGATTTAGAGTCGTCTGCGTATCATTGAGCAAATTTATGGAAAACAGCAAAATTGACACACGCCGCACTGACACCCGTTCGAAATACACAAGGAAGCATCTGCACCAATTTCAACGAAACGCAATAACGTCATTCAATTCTCAATTTGGTACGTTGTGCAAAATTTCGTGTTAATCGGACAAACATTAGGAGTTTGGTGCCACATTTATGTAAAATCGGACAAATATATATATATATATATATATATGAGAGATAAATCTAAATCTGAACGGAACTTCACGAAACTTAGCTCACATCATTTTAGACTCAATTCAGCATGCTAAGCCAAATTTCGTGCAAATCGAAAAATATATTCGGATTTTGGTACACCATTTACATAAAATCGGACGAAAATATATATGGGAGCTATATATAAATCTGAACCGATTTCCCCGAATCTTACCACTCATCATTTTAGACTCAATTCAGTACGCTATGCCAAATTTCGTGCAAATCGAAGGATATACAGGGTCTAATTGCACCATTTACATAAAAACGGACGAAATCTATACGGGAGCTATATCTGCATCTGAACCGATTTTTACGAAATTTAACACACATCTTTCTAAACTTAATTCAAAACGCTGTGCAAATTTTCGTGCACATCGAAGGATATATAGGGACTTTGGTGTAGCATTTACTTAAAATCGGACGAAAAAATAAATGGAACAATATCTAAATCTACACCGATTTCTATGAAATTTAACACACATCTTTTAAGACTTAATTCAGTAAGCTGTGCAAAAAAATCATTTACATAAAATCGGACGAAAATGTATATGGGAGCTATATAGAAATCTGAAGCGATTTTCCCAAAACTTACCACACATCATTCTAGACTTAATTCATTACGCTGTGCCAAAGTTTGTGCTAACCGAAGGATATATAGCGACTTTGGTGCACCATTTACAATTAATCGGACCGATTTTTCCCAATTTAAATAAGTTTCGTCCTTGGGTCAAATAAATGAGCTGTGCCAAATTTCATCCAATTCGAATCAAAAATGCGACCTGTACTTTGTTATACCCTTCACCATACTGTGGTACAGGGTATTATGTCTTTGTGCATGTGTTTGCAACAGGCAAAAATAATCGAGATGGACCCATGATTCCCTTTGAGAATATGCATAGAATCACATTCTGAGTCGATTTATGCATGTCCGTCTGTCCGTCCGTCCGGCCGTCCGTCTGTCCATGCCAAATTGTAAACAAATTACAGGTAGGATTAATGATCCGAATTGGATGAAATTTGGCACAGCTCATTTATTTGGCCCAAGGATGAACCCTATTGAAAAAATCGGTTCAGATTTAGATATAGCTCCCATATATATCTTCGTCCGATTTATGGTAAATCTTGTACCAAAGTCCCTATATATCTTTCGATTTCCACATTGCATCGTACTTAGTTAAGTCTGGAATGATCTGTGCACAAATTCGTGAAAATCCGTTCAGATTTAGATATAGCTCCCATATATAGTTTCGCCCGATGTTAGGTAAATAGTCCACTTGGAAATCTTTTGATTTGCACGAATTTTGGCATAGCGTGCTGAATTGCGTCTATAATAAGGTGTGACAAGTTTCATGAAAATTGGTTCACATTTAGATATTTTAGATATAGCTTCCATATATATCTTCGTCCGATTTGAGGTAAATGGTGTACCAAAGTCCCTATATATCTTTTGATTTGCCCGAAATTTGGCATAGCGTAATGTATTAGATCTAGAATGATGTGTGAAAAGTTTCCGAAAAATCGGTTCAGATTTGGATATAGCTTCCATATATATTCCTCCGATTTAAGGTATATGGTGCGCAAAGTCTCTAAATATCTGTCTATTTGTACGAAATTTGACATAGCGTACTGAGTTGGGCCTAGAATGGCGTACGGGAAGTTTCTTGAAAATCGGTTCAGATTTAGATATAGCTCCCATATATATTTTCGTCCGATTTTAGGTAAATAGTGCACCAAAGTCCCTTTATATGTTTCGATTTCCACAAAAATTGGCTTAGCGTACTAAATTGAGTCTAGAATGATGAGTGGTGAACCGCGAAGTCTGTTAGGTTACATATGTGCAATATACCCAAAGTGGTGAAGGGTATCATATACTCGGCCCAGTCCGACTTTACTACTTTCCTTGCTGGTTTACAATTAACCATGGACGGACATGTATAAATCGACTTAGAAACTGATTCTATGCATATTCTCAAAAGGAACCATGTGTCTGTCTCATTTCCTTTTGCCTGTTACAAACATATGCACAAAGACATAATACCCTGTACCACAGTGTGGTAAAGGGTATGAAAAATCCGCGCCTTACATTCACCCCTGAAAATATATTATGATAATAGGAGCGTATGATTATGCATTGGTATTGATACTGATATAATATCAATGTCATTTCTGTTCTATGTATGTATGTGTTTCTTTCTAATTACAATTGTAAACAGGAGGAAAAAAACCTTGAAAAAATAATTTATTTTGGATATAAATTCCATTTTTATCACGAATTTTGTCAATATTATTTCAATGAACTATGTATGAAGTTCGGTTACTTTTTCATATGGACATGATTTGTTTACATATGTATATACTACGTATAAATCATATTGTACATATTTACAATTTAGACATATCTCTATTTGCACATATTATTCAATTAGAAATTTTGTGGGATTTTTGTTTCTATTGCAATTGGAAAATAATCTGATTTTGAGTTTTGTGTGACAAACAGATGGTCTCCGAATGGATGGCTAATGTGGAGTACAATAATGGGACAAATATAGAAAACCACCAAATAATGCAAAAAAAAAAATACTGAAAATAATGGAAACACAATTAAAGCTGTGAAAAATTATTCTCTTAAATTCAAACTTCTAAAGACCCTTGCAAATATTATTTTACTATGTACAGCTTTTGCCAAGGACCCTTAGAAAATAATTTTTAAACATTTTATAAATCCTATATTTTTATTATTCGGCTGTTTACGGTTTTTTTAATACCCTCAAGGTTTTTCTTTCTCCCCTGATTGTGGCAAATAAATTTCAAAACAAAACTAAATTTTCATATGAATGTGTTTCGTTCTGCGTATATAGTTGTTGCTATTTGCTTTTCTATGCTCAAGTACCAGCACGCTTTCCGCTTGCTTTTAATTTATATTGTTCGGGTTGTAAATTCTCTACTTTGCGAATTCAAGAATTTTATTTCACACAGGGTCTTATACAATGCCATTGCTGCCATAAACTTCATGCGGAATTTCCTTGAAGCTTGAATATTTGTATTCCGCAGTTTTATGTGATATGATGTTTCAAGTAGCATTTGCCACAACAGCTGTTGCGAAGCATTTATGAGCGGAAATGGAGAAATTTTAAATATTTGTTTTTTTCATGTGCCATTGAAAAAATATTTTTTTTTATAAATCCACGTCTCTTATTGAGCCTTATAAATATTCTTTAATAAAGTTCACGCCCCTTGCAGAGCCCTTAAAATATTCTTTTAAAAAGGTCACACCTCTTATAGAGCCCTTAAAATATTTTATAGCCTTAAAAATGTGATACTAATATATACACGTCTCATACTGCGTCCTAAAAATATTATTTAATATATCCACGCTTCTTCTTGAGGCGTAAAAATATTTTTTAATAATTCCACTCCTCTTCTAGAGACTTAAAATATTTTTCTAATTAGTCGATGCCTCTTCTATAGCCTTTAAAATATCTTTTAATAAATCCGTGGCTCTCTTAGAGCTTTAAACCTATGTTTTAAGAAATCTACGGCTGTTATAGAGCCTTAAAAATATTTTTTTTTTAATAAATTCAATTCAAATATATTTGGGATGATAGATACCAAGCAACGGCTCTGATTGGCTTTAACATGGCGAAGTCAAGGCTTACCTTGGTCCCCCTTTCACCTCAATTGTGGACACTGCCCTCCCCGTAGTGCCACCTTGGGTAGCTATTTTCATCACCCGATGAAATAGTGAGCTAATATGTGCCGCGAGTTCACCCATAAGAACTATAAAAAATGGGTTGAGTCGTCGGGTTAGTTGCCCACTCTCGGAGAACCCAACCTACTATGAAAAAGCAAAGAAAAAGAAAACCAAACCCCCCTAATGTTGACGATCCCCGCAAACGTATAAAGGACCACGATCTGCGAATCTGTACTTGGAATGTGCGCACGTTGTACAGAAGAAGTTGTACTCAAGAAGTAGAAAGCCGATATTATTACCTTAATTATGGACACTGACCTCCCCACGGTGCCACCTGGGGAGCTATTTTCATCACCCCATGAAATAGTGAGATAATATGTGCCGCGATTTCAACCACAAGAACTATAAAAACATGGGTTGAGGCGTCAGGTTAGTTGCTTACACTCGGAAAACCCAACAAACTGTGAAAAATCAAAGAAAAAGGAAAACCAATCCCCCCTAACGATGACGACCCCAGGAAACGTATAAAGGGCCACAATCTGCGAATCTGCACTTGCAATGTGCGCACGTTGTACAGAACAGGCGTAGTGTTGGCTTTGGCGGATGTATTCAAGAAGTAGAAACCCGATATTATTGCCTTACAGGAAATGCGATGGAAAGAGACTGGCGTAAGTAAATCAGATGATTACGCCCTGTATTATAGCTGCAATGAAACGAGACATGAATTTGGCTGCGGATTAAGGGTTAACAGAAGAATAAAAGACCTCGTCATCAAATTCACTCCAGTAGATGAGCGAATTGCTGTAATCCACATAAACGCGAATTTTTTCTACATCAGTCTCATTTGCGCCCATGCTCAGACCGAAGATAAAGATGAACAGAGAAAGAACATATTTTACGAGCGCCTAGAAACAACATATGACCTTTGCCCTGACCATGAAATTTTTTAATGCAAAAATCGGAAGGGAAAATATCTTTGGCCCCACCGTCGGAAAATTCAGCCTCCATGAAAAAACATCCGAAATCGGCATGAGGTTGATGACTGCGCGGCAGCAAAAAACATGGTAGATAGCAGCACCAGATTTAAGCATCTCGATATACGCAAGGCCACCTGGGTCTCTGCTGATCAAGCAACGAGTTATCAAATTGATCATATTGTGATAGGCGGAAGGCATTCATCCAGTGTATTAGACGTCCGATCGATCCGAGGACCGAATATCGATTCGGGGCATTACCTTGTGGCAGCCATGGTTGTCAGCCGTCTTAATGTAGCAGCAAGGGTGTGATCTAACACAACACGGAAACTCGATGTCGAAAAAAGCTGCAAACACAACAGGTAGCCGACAGGTTGACGAAAGCACCCCTTCTCCCGATAATAATATAGAAGCACAATGGCAGAGAATTGCCCACTCCCCACAAACTGCAGCAAAAGCAACACTTGGGTACCAAAAACCACCACCAAGAAACCCATGGTACGATCCGGAGTGTCGTAATGCTACTGATATGAAAAACGAAGCGTGGCTAGAAAAATGCATGCCCAATGATTGGAACCTGAGCATCCTGTGTCCCGTGCACAAAAAAGGAGACAATATGATATGTGCCAACTACAAATGAATGAGTCTCCTTCCCGTCACATATAAACTGCTATCCAGCGTACTGTGTGAACGACTGAAGCCAATGGTCAATGACATTATTTGACCATACCAATCCAGCTTCAGAGCTGGCAAATCCACCATTGACCAGATTTGCACTCTGCGCCAAATCCTGGAAAAAACCAACGAAAACACATCGACACATACCACCTATTTGTCGACTATAAAGCCGCATTCGACAGCCCTATCCGTTCAGAGGTGTTCAAAAGCACCACGAAAAACACATCGGCACATACCAGTTATTTGTCGATATAAAGCCGCATTCGACAGCCCTATCCGTTCAGAGGTGTTCAAAAGCATGTCTTCTTTCGGCATTCCTCCAAAATTAATACAGCTATGCAGGATAACTTTAAATGACACAAGGTCAGCTGTTAAAGTCTGAAAGGACCTATTGGAGTCCTTCTATACCGAACGAGAATTAAGACAAGGCAACAGTTTGTCGTGCGATCTATGTAACATCCTGCTAGAAAAGGTCATACGAGATGCAGAGATTAACAGAAATGGCACTCTGTACACCAAACAACACATGTTACTCGCCTACACCGATGACATCGATATAATGGATCGAACATTGCGAGCGGTAACAGCCAACTTTGAACAAATTGAAAAGGAGTCTGCCAAAGTGGATCGGACAGTAAATGGCGAGAAGACCAAGCTGATGGTATCAACGCCCAAGACGTCCAGTAGACTCGGACCAACTGCGTAACTTGAGAACTACAGCTTCGAGGTTGTTAAAGATTTTATATACCTTGGTACCGCCATAAATAAAACGAATGGCATCAGTTTTGAAATTCGGAGAAGGATTGTGATGGCCAACAGATGCTACTATGGTCTGAGCAAACAACTCAAAAGCAAGACCATCTCCCGCCAGACCAAACTCACACTTTACAAGACGTTGATACTACCCGTGCTGCTATATGGATCTGCAGCATGGGTACTTGCGCATGCAGATGAGGCAGCTCTTGAGGTGTTTGAGCGAAAAATTCTCCGAAAGATCTATGGGCCGATCTGCTTGTGATGGCCAACAGATGCTACTATGTTCTAAGTAAGCAGTTTAGAAACAAGGCCACCTCTCGCCAGACCAAACTCACACTTTACAAGACGCTGATACTACCCGTACTGTTATATGGATCTGAAGCAGATGAGGCAGCCCTTGGAGTGTTTGAGAGAAAAATTCTCCGAAAGATCTATGGGCCGATCTGCGTTGACGGTGAATATCGGCGTCGAATGAACCATGAGTTGTACCAGCTATTCTCGGACATCGACATTGTTAGACGTATTGAGCTGCAGCGTCTACGTTGGCTAGGTCATGTTGTGAGAATGGATGAAGATGCCCAGAAGCCCAGGAGGCATATAAAAGCTAACCAGCTGATGGTTCACGCAGAAGGGGTAGGCCAAGACTACGATGGAAAGATCGAAGAAGACAACATTGCCGAAAATGGTCTTTCAAATTGGAAAAACAATTTAATGAGTATTTTTTTTAAATTCTCATTAAATTTCACTAAATAAATTTCAAGTTAATTAAATTTAAAATATTATTAAATTGCATATATTTAATTTCAAACACTTAAATCTATTTTGCTGTTTAATTTAATTACTACAACAATAGCAAAACTAGGCAATAAATTTCGATACAAAAATTTACAATGATCAATGCAGTAATAAAATCAGGCCATTGCTGTTCGAATGGTGGCTTCCACCATTTATTAAAAATTCCCACTATATGTATATATATATATATATTTGGTGGCAGTAACAAAACTCACTGTGTCAACAATAAAATCAACAACAACAACAATTTATTCAATATATAAAATTTATTATTATTTATATTATCAGGAAAATTCACTTTGACAATGTCTACGCCATTTATTCATTTATCCACCCAGCCAATCAATTCAAAGCTTCGGCGAATCAGTCAATCAAATATAGAGATACACACATACATAAACAATGTCTATCATTTAGAGATTTCATATACAAAAAAAATTATTCAATATTTTATTATTATTATTTATTTATATAATTCAATTCAAAACAAAGTGTATTTAGTCACATTTTTGTAGCAGCATCGAACGAGGTGATATATTTTTCCGGTACTAAATTCAGACGGGGTCGTTGGAGGGCAAAGCTAGCCTTTTTAATTAAACGTAACAAATAATATTCGTTTACATAAACAGCGGAACCTGGACAAGTGGAAACATAACACACACACACACTCTTCAAAAAATTAGGCTAACACTCGTAGGGCTAATTTTTGATAAAAACAAATCCTATTTTCAGAGGTTCCACTGTCTTTCATGCACTCGCAATTAATTCCACATCTATGCCATCCTTCATTCGTGGAATTTTATAAATACACATTGAAGCTCAACAAATATTGCGAATTTTTTGGATTCATGTCATTGTGATGTCTCTGTGTGTGTGTTTGGTCTGTATCAATATTGACATGATAGCACCTAAAAATATCAATAAATATCATTGTATCGCTTTATATTTTCACAGTGCAAACACACACACACACGGATGTGTGTATGTGTTCATTTGGTATAGCGGCTATATTGATTGATATGATTAAAGGTGACAGTTGACAGGGCAACCTGTTGAGGTTTCTAAAAAATACAATAAAATTCTAGTGGAAAAAAGTTAAATATTTTTGACACTCTATAAAAAGAGTGGATCATATTTTTAAGGTTCTAGATGAAGCGCGGATTTATAAAAAAAAACATCAGTAAGGAAAGTAGTAAAGTCGGACACATCATTCTAGACCTAATTCTTTACGCTGTGCCAAATTTCGTGCAAACCGAAAGATACTAAGGGACTTTGGTACACCATATACCTTAAATCGGTCGAAAATATATATGGGAGCTATGTATATCTAAATCTGGACCGATTTTCAGGAAACTTAACACACATCATTCTAGACTTAATTTAGTACGCTGTGCCAAATTTCGTCTAAATCAAAAGATATTATAGAAAATCGGGCGAAGCTATATATGGGAGCTATATCTAAATCTGGACCGATTTTCAAGAAACTTAGCACACATCATTCTAGACGTAATTCTGTACGCCGTGCCAAATTTCGTGCAAATCGAAAGATATATGGGGACTTTGGTACACGATATAACTTATATCGGACGAAAATATATATGGCAGCTATATCTAAATCTGGACCTATTTTCAGGAAACTTAACACATATCATTCTTGACCTAATTCAGTACGGCGTATCAAATTTCGTCCAAATCAAAAGATACACAAGTACTTTTACAGAAAATCGGGCGAAGCTATATATGGGAGTTATATCTTAATCTGACCCGATTTTCAGGAAACTTAACACACATCATTCTAGACCTAATTCAGTACGCTGTACCAAATTCCGTCACTCATCAAAAGATATATAGGGACACCATTTACATTAAATCGGACGAATATATACATGTGAGCTATATCTAAATCTGGACCGATTTTAAGGAAACTTAACACACGTCATTCTAGATCGAAATCTGTACGCCGTGCCAAATTTCGTGCAAATCGAAATATATATAGGGACTCTGGTACACCATTTACATTAAATCGGACAAATATATATATGAGAGCTATATCTAAATCTGGACCGATTTTAAGGAAACTTAACACACGTCATTCTAGACTCAATTCAGTGCGCTGTGCCAAATTTCGTGCAAATCGAAAGATATGTGGGACTTTGGTACACCATTTACCTTAAATCGGACGAAAATATATAAGAGAGCTTTATCTAAATCTGAACCTATTTTCAAGAAACTTAACACACACCATTCTAGACTTAAATCATTAGGCTGTACCATATTTCGTGCAAATTGAAAGATATATAGGGGCCGTTTACATTAAATCTGACAAATATATATATTGGAGCTATATCTAAATCTGAACTGATTTTTCCCAATTTCAATAGGGTTCGTCTTTGGGCCAAACAAATGAGCTGTGCCAAATTTTATCCAATTCGGATCATAAATGCGACCAGTACTTTGTTTACAATTAAAAACCAACAGACGGACGGACATGCATAAACCGACTCAGAAAGTGATTCTAAGCATATTCTCAAAAGAAACCATGGTTCTATTGCACAAAGACATAATACCCTGTACCACAGTGTGGTGAAGGGTATAAAAATTAAAGGCTTTTGAAGAGGCGTGGATGTATTAAAAAAACTTTTAAGACTTGTGGACATTTTTTTAAATCACGTCTTAAATATACCCTAAAACAAATATGTTTTTAAAAATTCACGCCTTATAGAGACCCTAGAAAAAAAATATATATATATATTTTTTTTTTCTAGGGTCTCTATAAGGCGGCCCATAAAGCTTTCAGAGAATTTTTCTCCCAAACACTCCAAGAGCTGTCTGATCTGCTTGCGTAAGTACCCATGCTTCAGATCCATATAACAGCACGGGTAGTATCAGCGTCTTGTAGAGTGTGAGTTTGGTCTGGCGGGAGGTGGCCTTGCTTTTGAGTTGTTTGCTCAGACCATTGTAGCGTCGGTTGGCCATCACTATCCTTCTCCGAATTTCAAAACTGATGTCATTCGTTTTATTTATGGCGGTACCAAGGTATATAACATCTTTGACTACCTCGTAGCTATATTTCGAGTCCACTGGACGTCTTGGGCGTTGATGCCATCAGCTTGGTCTTCTCGCCGTTTACCACCAGCCCCACTTTGGCAGACTCTTTCTCAATTGTTCGACCCATTACGTCGATGAATCCATTACTGAATCCTCGTTCGATATTAAATGGCTCCAAGTGGTCCTTTCCGACTTTAACTGCTGTCCTTGTACCATTTAAAATTATCCTGCATAGCTGAATTAATTTTGCAGGAATGCCAAACGCAGACATGGCTTTATACACCTCTGAACGGATAGGGATGTCGAATGCGGCTTTATAGTCGACGAATAGGTGGAATGTGCCAATGTGGTTTTTTTCGTGGGTTTTTCCAGGATTTGGAGCAGATTGAAAATCTGGCTTTACATGGCTTTATACACATCTGAACGGATAGGGCTGTCGAAAGCGGCTTTGTAGTCGACGAATAGGTGGAATGTGCCAATGTGGTTTTTTTCGAGGATTTTTTCAGGGATTTGGCGCAGAGTGAAAATCTGGTCAATGGTGGATTTGCCAGGCTTTATACACATCTGAACGGATAGGGCTGTCGAAAGCGGCTTTGTAGTCGACGAATAGGTGGAATGTGCCAATGTGGTTTTTTTCGAGGATTTTTTCAGGGATTTGGCGCAGAGTGAAAATCTGGTCAATGGTGGATTTGCCAGGTCTGAAACCACATTGGTATGGTCCAATAATTCCATTGATCATTGGCTTCTGTCGTTCACACAGTACGCTGGATAGCACTTTATATGCGATGGGAAGAAGACTTATTCCTCTATAGTTGGCACATATCGTCTTGTCTCCTTTTTGTGTACGAGACACAGGATACTGAGGTTCCAATCATAGGACATGCATTCTTCTAGCCAAATTGTATTAATCAGCTGGTGCATGCTCCTGACCAGTATCTGACCAACAGTCTTGAATAGTTCGTCTGGTAAACCATCGGCATCTGCTGCTGTATTATTCTTCAGCCGATTGATTGCTATTCTGACTTCATCTTGGCTAGGTGGTATACACTCTATACGATCATCTCTTATAGGTTCTATGGTATCATCTTCACCGTCGCTATTTGATACCAGAAGCTTTTAAAAATGCTCCTTCCAAATCCTCAACACGCTGTCTGTATCTGTCACCAGGTTTCCTTCTTCATCTCTACAGGTGGATGTGCCAGCACCAAAACCTTCGGTTCTGTCTTTTACCCGTTGGTAGAATTTTCGGACATGATTCTGCCTCCTGTACATCTCGATTTGCTCACGCTCACGTTTTTCTTGGTCTTTCTTCTTTTTTCTGAAAACACGTTTCTCCTCTCTCCTTTTCTCCCCATAGTTCTCCATCACATTACGTGTTGCTTCTGTCCGCAGGGTTGCTCTATATGCTGCGTTTTTCACATTAGTAGAATTAAGACACTCCTGATCGTACCATGGGTTTCTTGGTGGTGGTTATTGGTACCCAAATGTTGCTTTTGCTGCACTTTGTAGTGAGTGGGCAATACTCTGCCATTGTGCTTCTATATTATTATCGGGACAAAGGGTGTTTTCGTCAAGCAGTTGGTTAAGTTGAGCGGAGTAGGCCTCGGCTATCTGTTGTGTTTGAAGCTTTTCGACGTCAAATTTCCGTGTTACATTAGATCGCACCTTTGCTGCTACATTAAGACGGGTGCGTACCTTGGCTGTCACATGTTAATGGTCCGAATCGATATTCGCTCCCCGGATCGATCGGACGTCTAAAACACTAGATGAATGCCTTCCGTCTATTACAACATGATCTATTTGATTTATCGTTGTTCGATCGGGTGAAATCCAAGCGGCCTTGTGTATATCGAGATGCTTGAATCTGGTGCTGCTAACTACCACGTTTTTTTTGCTCCCACGAAGTCAATTAACCTCATGCCGTTGTCTGATGTTTCTTGATGGAGGCTGAATTTTCCGATGGTGGGGCCAAATATATTTTCCCTTCCGATTTTTGCATTAAAATCTCCTAGCAGAATTTTAATGTCATGGCCAGGGCAACGATCATATTCTGTTTCTAGGCGATCGTAAAATATGTCTTTGGTCTGTTCATCTTTATCTTCGGTCGGAGCATGGGCTCAAATGAGAATGATGTAGAACAACTTCGCTTTTATGCGGATTATAGCAATTCGCTCATCTACTGGAGTGAATCTGGAGACGAGGTCTTTTTTTTGTCTCGTTTATACTTTCCTTTCCGATTTTTGTATTAAAATTTCCTAGCAGAATTTTAATGTCATGGCCAGGGCAACCATCATATGATGTTTCTAGGCGCTCGTAAAATATGTCTTTGGTCTGTTCATCTTTATTTTCGGTCGGGCGCAAATGAGACTAATGTAGAAGAATTTCGCTTTTATACGGATTATAGCAATTCGCTCATCTACTGGAGTGAATCTGGAGACGACGTCTTTTATTCTCCTGTTAACCAAATTCATGTATCGTTTCATGTCAGCTATAATACAGGGCGTAATCATCTGATTTACTTTCGCCAGTCCCTTTCCATCGCATTTCCTGTAAGGCCACTAATATCGGCTTTGTACTTCTTGAGTACATCCGCCAAAGCGAACACTGCGCCTGTTCTATACAACGTGCGCACATTCCAAGTACAGATTCGCAGATCGTGGTCCTTTATACGTTTGCGGGGGTCGTCAACATTAGAGGGGGTTTGATTTTCTTTTTCTTTGCTTTTTTCTTAGTAGGTTGGGTTTTCCGAGAATGGGCAACTAACCAGACGCCTCAACACATGTTTTATAGTTTTTATGGGTGAACTCGCGGCACATATTAGCTCACTATTTATCGGGTGATGAAAGTAGCTCCCAAGTTGGCACCGCGGGGAGGACAGAGTCCACAATTGGGATGAAAGAGGGACCAAGATAAGCCTGCACTTCGCCATGTTAAAGCCAATCATGGCCGTTGCTTGGTATCTATCATCCCCTAAGCCACCTAGAAAAATATATATACAAATCCGCAGCCTTATATTGACCCTAGAAAATATTTTTTAAAAAATCCGCAGCCTTATATAGACCCTAGAAAATGGTTTTTTAAAAAATCCACGCCTTATATAGACCCTAGAAAATGGTTTTTTAAAAAATCCACGCCTTATATAGACCCTAGATTTTTTGTTTAAATCCACGCCTTATATAGACCCTCGATTTTTTAAATCCACGCCTTTTATGGACCTTAGAAAAATATTCTTTAAAAATATACACGCCCCAGGTAGAACCCTAAAATGTACGCTTTAAAAATTGCCTGACAAAAATTGCTTAATTTATTGTGTTCATATAAATTCTGCTGCCTTTTGTTTAATACAGTCCAATTTAAACTTCATCGATTATTTATGCATACCCATGAATCGATATCGTTGAATAATAGCGATTTGGAAAATATTTTGTGTTAAGGCCCACAGCGAACAACAATGGGCGAACAGTCAAAACAAAAATAATGTAATTTTAATGATGATGATGACGGCGGTGGTGGTGGTTCCGGCGGCTTTTGAGAGGTCATAGGATGAAGTGAATAAATCTTGTTCCAATAACCCCAAAAAACAAATTTGTTTACATTAACCATCAACCGAACAATGGAGCGGTTAGCTATGGAAGAGCTAATAAAAATCTTGATAAACTCGAATCCGGAGAATGAAAATAAACGCTGATATAAATTGAAGCCATTTCTTTTTTATAAAAAAAGGAGGAAGCGTATTGCAAATCCCCTAAATACCCAACTAAAACACATGTCTACTCTCAGGCGTACACACACAAACACACTCTCACACACACACACACACACCCGGCTAGAAAAGCTCACACTTGAAGTGATTTAAACTTGTCAGATTGGGGAATTCCCATTGAGTCTGGTGAAGTGGAGTTTAAATGCTTTGGCTAAGTGGTAGGGGTAGTCGTCACACACACACACATACAGTCACACATCCACATAGAAGGAGAGCATTGACACACATTTAAATGTTTTATTTTTACATGGGTTTTTATTTTGGCCGGGTTATCCTCACAGTGATGGGACCATGGCACGGATATTGTAGGAGATTGTACCCAAATATGTTTCCTTTTTTCCTGCCTCCCCTTTTGGTGTTCTTTTATTTCTCTTCCATTCCACCATTTATCATTTCATGATAATTTTTATGGCCATAAATGTTATGAATAAAAATCGTGTGTATGTGTGTTTGTTTTGGTTTTTACATTTGTTTTCAGTTTTTTTTTTATTTTTGCGTTTTATATTTATGTGTCGTTTTCCTTTTCGTTTCGGTTCGGTTTATTTTGTATAGTGTGTTTGTGTGTGTAGTTGTTGTTTATTTAATTTAAATATTTAATAATTTTACGCTTTATATCCACATAAATTGTGACAGTTTGTTTTGGAGTACTCATTTTTCAGATGAGGTTTCACACACAAACAAACGAACACATAATATTAAAAAAAACTAAATAAATAACTGTAATCTTGTAATGTAGTTTATTATGGGTACAGTGGTAAGTTTCGAAAATATATATATATATATATATATATATATATATTTAAAAAAAATGTTTGTGGCTCTATAAGAGGCGTGGATTTTTTAAAGAATATTTTTTGCGGCATGACGATTACATGATACCCTTCACCACTTTGGGTATATTCAACAGATGAATACTAGCAGACGTCATATTTTTAAAGGGCCAGTAAAATGAAAGTGGATCCATAAACATGTCATTCTGTAACCGATACTAAATTTTTCATTTGGTCAGATATAGAAGCTGTATCTAAATCTGAACCAATTTCCAGGAAACTTAACAAACCTCATTCCAGGCCTAATTCATTACGCTGTGCCAAATTTCGTGCAAATCGAATGATATATAGGGACTTTGGTGCACCATTTACCTTAAATTGGACGAAAATATATATGGGAGCTATATCTAAATCTGAACCTAATTCATTACGCTGTGCCAAATTTCGTGCAAATCGAAAGATATATAGGGACTTTTTTTGTTATTTGAATTTTGCCTTGTAAGGGAAGTGATCATTTCAAAGTAATTTAAAGTGATTATTTATAATCTTTCGAGTCGAGCTTGATGATCTAAGTTTTGCAATGAAAAGGAAAGCCAGGAGAAGAACTACGTACCCACCATTATGCGACGCGTTTCGCCGTCGGTTAAGCGGCTCATCAGGCATATTGGGCTTAGTTCAAGTTCGAAGATCCCACACATGAGCTAGACCTAAATGAGGGATATAGTTCATATATAGTTCATTATCGAACCTTACGTTCTATTTTTTGATGTCGATATCCTCCGCAGGAGAAATGATTACAACAGAGCGTTAGAACCAAACCCAAAACGCGGAACAAATCAGATAACTATTTTAATATAAAAAGGGGGTTATATGGGGACTACCCCAAAAAGGGGGCGAATATTAATAATTTTTGGTGGGGAGATTTCTTACCACATACGACTACAAAATACCAAATTGCAGCAAATTCGATTGAAAAACGCGCTCAAGAACCCCAAAATGCCGAAAATTGGGGGTACCCTTATATGGGGGCTTTCCGAAACAATGGACCTATATTTATAATTTTTAGTGGAGAAATTTGCTACCCAATAAGAACTTAAAGTACTAAATTACAGCCAATTCGATGAAAAAATGCGAACAAAACCCCCAAAATACCGAAATTTGGGGGTACCGTTATATGGGGGCTACCAGAAAAAGGAGACCGATATTTATAATTTTTAGTTTAGATATTTGGGACCAAATAAGAACTCAATGTTCTAAACTTCAGAGAATTCGGTTGAAAAACGCGCTCAAGAACCCCAAAATACCGAAAATTGGGGGTACCCTTATATGGTAACTATCCGAAAAAATTTACCTATATTTATAATTTTTTGTGGAGAGATTTGGTACCTATTAGGAACTCAAAATACTAAATTACAGCCAATTCGGTGAAAAAATACGATCAAAACCCCAAAATACTGAAAATTAGGAGGTACCGTTATATGGGGGCTACCAAAAAAAGTGAACATATATTTATAATTTTTGTGGAGACATTTAGTACCCAATAAGAACTCAATGTACCAAATTTCAGCGTATTCGGTTGAAAAACGCGTTCAAGAACCCCAAAATACCGAAAATTGGGAGGTACTGTTATATGGGAGCTATGCCTAAACGTGGACCGATATATCCCATCTTCGAACTTGACCTGCCTGCAGACAAAAGAAAAACGTATGCAAAATTTCAGCACCCTATCTCAATTCCTTCAGAAGATAGCGTGATTACAACAGACGGACGGACGGACGGACAGACGGACAGGGCTAGATCGTCTTAGAATATACCCTCCATACTATGGTGAAGGGTATAAAAAAGATATATAGGGACTTTGGTGCACCATTTACATTAAATCGGACGGAAATATATATGGGAACTATATCTAAATCTGAGCCGATTTTCAGGAAACTTAACACACAATTCTAGACCTAATTCATTAGGCTATACCAAATTTCGAGCAAATTGAGAGTTATATAGGGACATTGGACATTTACATTAAATCGGACGAAAACATATATGGAAGCTATATCTAAATCTAATCCGATTTTACCCTATGACCTATGCCAAATTTCATCCAAATCGGATCATAAATGCGACCTGTACTTTGTTCAAAATAATAAATGGACGGACGGGCAGACGGACATGCGTAAACCGACTCAGAAAGTGATTCTATGCATGTTCTCAAAAGGAACCATGTGTCTATCTTGTTTCCTTTTGCTTGTTACAAACATATGCACAAATACATAATACCCTGTACCACAGTGTGGTGAAGGGTATAAACACGATACAGGCCACAGTTATGGACCAATCATCACGAAATTTTGCATGTAGGGAGGGTTCGGCCCAATGAAGACCCCTATCGATAAACATCGGTTTATATTTAGGGGATGAAATTGATCAAATACTTAATTTTTGTCGGTTTTTCTGGCCGCTCCATAGGCCGCAAAATATGACCCAAACATCTCGAATTTTTAAATGGAGAAGTGGATTGGGCCAAAGAATAAGTATGCCTGTTTTGATAAAGATCGGTCAATATTTAGCGCATGTGGGAGATGCACTTGAATATTTACATGTGCTTACGTTTTCATATATTATTTAGTAACCCATTACCACACTAAAGAGCGAAAATATAGCGCTGATCGCTTTGAAATATTCCATGAGGATCCAGGTATGATCAAGGACAAGGTCCGAAAACTTAATCTTTTTTTTGGTCGAATCGATCTATATGCCACGATTGAAAGCCGAACATCGCGACAAAACTCACGGTTAGGGGAATATGGTCAAGTAATTAGAAGAACTATAATGAATATTAGTAATATTCGGAAAATATGTCAGTGTAAGGAAGAGGTACTGTTGACCTCTAATCAGGCAAGAGGGTGCAACTATCACGAAATATTTCCCAGGTTCGGAATAAAAATCCGTAGAAAGTTAGAGTTCCGTGGTAGTTGTGTAGGGTGTCGTATGGCCGGCCACGACCGACTATTCTGCTCCGCTCATTGGTTTAAAGAATATATATTTTTAGGCCCAAACAAATATTTTTTTTAAAAAATCCACGTCCGTTTGTAGGCCCTAAATATTTTTCTTTAAAAGTTCACGCCTTATTGTAGGCCCTACAAAATTTTATTTAAAAAATATTCTGACAATTTTTTTTTTTTTTTTGAGTATCCACGCTTTTGTTATGTCCCCAAAAAGTGTTTTTAAAAAAATCCACACCTTTGTTACAGTCCTCTGTTAGGTCTTCAAAACAAATATTTTTTTAAAAATCCTCGCCATTATTAGGTCTACAAAAAATATTTGTAAAAAATCCATGCCACTGCCCAAAAATATTTTAAAATTTTTTTATTTTAATTTATTTTTTTACTAAATCGCATTTTGGTTTTAAAAATTAACACCTCACTCATACCCAGGTATTAACTTGTATTCTACCATTGTACTACTTTCATTTTCATATGCAAATAAAATTTTATTACAGGTCCTATAAGACGAGATCCACATCCCCTCTCCTCGTTTTTATTTTATTTACTTTTGTCCTCCATTTTATGTTGTTGTTGTTTTTTGGAAACCATCCGACAAATATTCGTATTTTAAATATTTAACAAATGTAAATGCAATTGTTGCCGAATGATGTTGAATGAAAGTGTTCTCAGCTAGCACGAGGTGGCAGCATTTCTGCATTGCATGCGACTTTTTGGCATAACTTTTAATTTGTATTGTTGTTGCTGCTGTTGTTGGATTATTTTATTTTCACCAAAAAATAAATAAAAAAGTATTGAATGAATGGAAAACGGGTTGTGTTTTTTTGTAACTCTGTTTTTTCCCAGTTGATTGTTTCGCCTGCAGTGGATCTGACCTTAAAGCAAATAATGGGTGTAACGACGAAGAATACAGCAAAAAATCAGCAGCAGCAACAATGGCGAACAATTGTTGTTTTCTGAGTAACGGAAGGAAAATCTGTGCCAGGAATGACAACAGCAACAACAACAACAACAACAAAAATCACAACAAATTTTTACATGTTTTCATTTCAACTCGCTCGTTTGTTCGTTCGTTCGCTCGCTTGACATAAATGACAAATAGAGCGGTATTTTTGTTTGCCATTGCCGCTGTCTGTTGTCTTTATCACTTTTTTACGTTCTGTGTGAAGTTACAAAAGTTGCAACAACCACGACAACAAAGCTGCAAGTGTTACCGAGAAGTGATTTATAAATATTAATATTGAAATAATTAAACGGGGTGAATACAGAAAAAATATATAAATATTTGTAATGACATAAATATGTTATTTATTTGACATCGAAGGAGAATAAAAACGGAAAACCGAGAAGTGGATGAGGAGGATAGAATCATGATGTTAATGGGGGGAAATTGTGAATTGTGTTTTTGTCATTTAAATCTGGTGGACAACAAAACAAAAAATGTTAAGTAGTGTCACGAAAACGTGACAGTTGTCATTTTGAAATCATATTTATGTCAGTTACAAAATTACACAGTAAATAAAGTAGTCACAATACGGACAACACTTAAATGTGGGGCAGTGGAAAGAAATTCTTTTTCAAGGCGTGGATTTATTAAAAAAAAATTTCAGAGTCTTAACAAAAAAGTAGATTTTTTATGGCTCCCAACATAGACGTAGATTTTTTAATGCTCCCAATATAGACGTGGATTCTTTATTGTTTATGGGTCTCAACATAGGGGTGGATTAAAAAAAAAACAACCAGTGAGCGGAGCAGTATAGTCGGACGGGGCCAACCATACGATACCCTACACAACTACCACGGAACTCAAACATTCTGCGGATTTTCATTCCGAACCTTGGGATTATTTCGTGATAGGTGCACCCTCTTGCTCGATTAGAGGTCAAAAGCACCTCTTTAGTACAGTCGTTCTAATTACTTGCCCATATTCTCTTCGCCGTGGGTTGTTTTGTGATGTTCGGCTTATAATTGTGGTCTACAGATTGTCTCGAAAAAAAAAAACACAACAAATTAAGGGAACCCCAACCATTCTCGATTTTAATTTTTCAAGATTTTCAATGGACTGGTAAATCAATACCAATGCTTGTTAAGGTTTGTAACTTTGCATATATATATATTTGAAGATTTAAACGGGAAGAAAAATAATTTACAAATTTTTTTTATTGTTTTTTGTAATTAAAGAAAAGTCCATATTTTTGATGGCGGGCATGACAACTCCCCACTGGAACATCGGTATCCCAAAATTCCAACGGTGTTAGAAAGAGCACATGTCTGTCTCTCGTATGAACTAGAAGCCCTTCAGGCGTCACTTGATGCTGACACAATAAATCGGCTATATCTTCAAGAGTTCTTGAGATTTTCTCTTGAAATTTTGTAGGGACATTCTTGAATTAGTGTAGATTCGAATTAAATCAAAAAAATTTTTGACCCCGAGAATGGGGAGTCCCCTTAACTTTTACGTCCACGTCATCCCAAAATTATTATCTAATAATCACTGGAAATTATCCGCGCTGTCCTGGAATCTCTTGGATCCCTGTGTGGTAATGGATTACTATATAATATCTGAATACATAAGCTCCTGTAAATATTTACGTGTAACTCCCACATACAACAATATATTTGGTATGAATTTAAAGGCCAACCACTTCTCTAGGATATACTAACAACTTCTCGGTTCTCTGTCCTGCAGGAGTAAATATATACGCTATAGAATACAAATTCTGTGCATGTTAAATTGTAAACAACGTACAGGTCGCATTTATGATCCGAATTGGATGAAATTTGGCATAGGTCACTTATTCGGCCCAAGGACAAACCCTATTGAAATTGGGAAAAATCGGTTCAGATTTAGATAAAGCTCCCATATATATATTTAACCGATTTAATGTAAAAGGTCCCTATATATCTTTCGATTTGCACGAAATTTGGTACAGCCTAATCATTTAGGTCTAGAGTTATGTCTACCAAGTTTCGTGAAAATCGGTCCAGATTTAGATATATCTCCCATATATAGTTTCGTCCGATTTCATGTAAATAGTGCACCAAAGTCCCTATATATCTTTCGATTTGCACGAAATTTGGCCGAGCGTACTGAATTGAGCCTAGAATGATGTGTCCTAAATTTGGTATAAATCGGTTCAGATTTAGATATAGCTCCCATAGATATTTTCGTTCGATTTAAGGTAACTGGGCACCAAAAACCCTTTTCAATTTTCCCGAAATTTGTCATAGCGTACTGAATTAACTCTAGAATATGTGTGCTGAGTTTTGTGAAATTCGGTTTAGATATAGATATAGCTGCCATATATATTTCGTCCGATTTAATATAAATGGTGCACCAAAGTCCATAAGTATCTTTCGATTTGCACGAAATTTGGCCGAGCGTACTGAATTGAGCCTAGAATGATGTGTCCTAAATTTGGTATAAATCGGTTCAGATTTAGATATAGCTCCCATAGATATATATTTTCGTCCGATTTTAAGTAAATAGTTCACCAAAGTCCCTTTATACCTTCGATGTGCAAAAATTTTGGCATAGCATACTGAATTGAGTCTAGAATGATGTGTGCTAAGTTTCGTGAAATTCGGTTCAGATTTAGATATAGCTCCCATCTATATGTTCGTCCGATCTAAGGTAAATGGTGCGCCAAAGTCCCTAATATCTTCCGATTTGCACGAAACTTTTCACAGCGTTCTCAATTAAGAGTAGAATTATGTGTGCTATGTTTCGTGAAGATCCGTTCAGATGTAGATATAGCTTTCATATATATTTTCGTCCGATTTTACATAAATGGTGCACCAAACTCGTAATGTTTGACCGATTAACACGAAATTTCGTACAACGTATCAAATTGAGACTTGAATGACGTTATTGAGTTTTGTTGAAACTGGTGCAGATGCAGTCATAGCTTCCATATGTATTTCGAATGGGTGTCTGATTGAGATTAAATTTTTAGCAGTGCGGCGTACCGAAGAGCGTGTATCAATTTTGCTATAAATCGTTTTCCATAAATTTGTCCCATGGTACGCAGACGACTCTAAATCTGCCCGAATTAAATTAAATGTATCTTAGGTTGCAGAAAGTCAAGAGACCAGTGAAAGTTTCGATTTATTAAAGAATAATTTGTGTTGGACCAATACAAGGCTTGGATTTATTAAAGAAGGCCTGGGAAAGGTCTGCATTTTTTAAAGGATAAACGTTTAGGCCTTGGAGCCACTCCAAGCTGCAAGTAAGGTCAGCATTTTTTGGAGGAAAAATGCTTAGGCCTTGGAGACACTCCAAGCCACAGGTTTATTAAAGAATGTTTTTTTCTCAAGTATAAAATTTTTCTTAAGAATATCTCGTGCTATTTTTTTGCCATAACCACCAAATATCGTGAGAATTTTACCACATTTACAAAAATCAAAGCAATTTTTCCTTTCTCTTTTTTCCTTAATAAAAAACGCTTATCCTCCAACTTCTATTCTACTTACCCACAACATCCAAATACCCAACTTGACTTTTCATCGGATCCGTATTTATTTGACACATATACCATCCTTTATCCGATTCCTTAACATCGCGTATACGAAGGATCCAGGCACGTTTTTCGGCGTGCGTTATGCTCATGCGATGGTTTTTCGTAATAACGTGATTCTGGATGGTGAGAATCGTTTGGGTATCGACACGTAGCCACGCAATCTGTAAGAGAAGAAAACGAAGAGTCATAGAAAAATAAATATTTTCGGTTTCACATTGTTGTCTTCGTGGGTTTTTTTTTTCTTTTTTGGCAAAAATAACATTATTTTGTTTCAAGTGCTCAAGTAAGGAGAGTAGAAAGGATGGAGGGGAGTGAATTGGGAGGGGTGAGAGGTTGGTAAACATAAAATATATGTGTTTGCTAAGAAATAAAAAGGATTGCTTGTTGTCATCATAGATGTTGTTGTTGTTGGTACTGTTGTTGTTCTACATCTTACAAAGATTAATGTTTGTTTCGGTTTCAATGGCGGTTGTTTTCGTCTCTTGTAAAAAAGCGTACCTTAACCGAATGTCCTGTAGGGGGGAGAAAGATTGCTAGGGGGTTGAAAAAACATAAATAACAATTTGTAAACAAACTAAATGAACAAATGTGTGATAAAACATAAAAATAAAAAAAACGCTGATTTAGCTCATCAACACCACCCTTGGAGGGGAGCAAGGAGCGCCATAAACAACGACTATAAATTACTCTCCATTAAGAATCACGTTCTTGTAAGAAAATGTTTATTACGTCTAATAGCGCTTTTTGTACATTTCATAAATTGTCCACTTAGACTTTTCTGGTATGCAGTTAAAATATTTATGTCAAGGTCGTGGCAATAAAAGAAAATTAGGGAAAATGCAATTTTAAGTTGAGAACAAGAAACTAAGACGTGGATTTTTTTAGGAAATACCTTTAAAGCATGGCCACAAGGCGTGGATTTTTTAAAGAAATATTTTAAGGCATACCCACAAGGCGTGGATTTTTTTAAAGAAATATTTTAAGGCATACCCACAAGGCGTGGATTTTTTTAAAGAAATATTTTAAGGCATACCCACAAGGCGTGGATTTTTTAAAGAAATATTTTAAGGCATACCCACAAGGCGTGGATTTTTTAAAGAAATATTTTAAGGCATACCCACAAGGCGTGGATTTTTTAAAGAAATATTTTAAGGCATACCCACAAGGCGTGGATTTTTTAAAGAAATATTTTAAGGCATACCCACAAGGCGTGGATTTTTTAAAGAAATATTTTAAGGCATACCCACAAGGCGTGGATTTTTTAAAGAAATATTTTAAGGCATACCCACAAGGCGTGGATTTTTTAAAGAAATATTTTAAGGCATAACCACTAGGCGTGGATTTTTTAAAGAAATATTTTAAGGCATAACCACTAGGCGTGGATTTTTTAAAGAAATATTTTAAGGCATAACCACTAGGCGTGGATTTTTTAAAGAAATATTTTAAGGCATACCCACAAGGCGTGCATTTCTTAAAGAAATATTTTAAGGCATAAGCACAAGGCGAGGATTTTTTAAAGAAATATTTCAAGGCATAAGCACAAGGCGAGGATTTTTTAAAGAAATATTTTAAGGCATAACCACTAGGCGTGGATTTTTTAAAGAAATATTTTAAGGCATAAGCACAAGGCGTGGATTTTTTAAAGAAATATTTTAAGGCATAAGCACAAGGCGTGGATTTTTTAAAGAAATATTTTAAGGCATACCCACAAGGCGTGGATTTTTTAAAGAAATATTTTATAACGCCGCGAAATATTGGCCCTAGACCCACCGATCGTCATATCTCGACTAGCTGAGTCGATCTAGACATGTGTGTCCGTCCGTCTGTCCATTATAATTTGTAAACACGATACAGGCCACAGTGATGAACCAATCTTTACGAACCAATCTTCCCTATTGTTTTTAGTAAAGATCGAATTATATTTATACCCTTCACCACACTGAGGTACAGCGTATAATGTCTTTGCGCATATGTTTGTAACAGGCTAAAGGAATCGAGATAGACCCATGGTTCCTTTTGAGAATATGAATAGAATCACTTTCTGAGTCGATTTACGCATGTCCGACTGTCCGTCCGTCCATGTATTTTTGTGAACAAAGTACAGGTCGCATTTATGATCCGAATTGGATGAAATTTGGAACAGCTTATTTGCCTGGCCCAAGAACGAACCCTATTGAAATTGGGAAAAAAATCGGTTCAGATTTAACTATAGCTCCCTATAAATATTTTCGTCCGATTTTATCTAAATGGTGCACCAAAATCCCTATATATCATTCGACTTGCACGAAATTTGGCACATCGTAATGAATAAGGTCTAGAATGATGTGTGCAAAGTTTCGCAAAAATCGGTTCAGATTTAGATATAGCTCCCATATATATCTTCGTCCGATTTAAGGTAGATTGTGTACCAAAGTCCCTGGAAATCTTTTGACTTGCACGAAATTTTGGCACAGCGTAATGAATAAGGTGTAATGTAAGGTGATGTGTGCAAAGTTTCATGAAAATCGGTTCAGATTTATATATAGTTCGCATATATAGCTTCGCCCGATTTTAGGTAAATAGTCCACTAGAGTCCCTGGAAATCTTTTGATTTTTACGAAATTTGGCACAGCGTAATGAATTAAATCTATAATGATGTGTGTTAAGTTTCTTGAAAATCGGTTCAGATTTAGATAAAACTTCCATATATATTTTCGTCCGATTTAATGTAAATGGTGCACCAAAGTCCCTATATATCTTTCGATTTGCACGAAATTTGGCACAGCGTAATGAATTAGGTCTATAATGATGTGTGTTAAGTTTCCTGGAAATCGGATAAGATTTAGGTATAGCTCCCATATATATTTTCGTCCGATTTAATGTAGATCCCATATATATTTTCTTCCGATTTTAGGTAAATAGTGCTCCAAAGTTCCTTTATATCCTTCGATTTGCACGAAATTTGGCATGGCGTACTGAATTGAGTCTAGAATGATGAGTGGTAAGTTTCGTGAAAATCGGTTCAGATTTCGATGTAGCTCCCATATATATTTTCGACTGATTTTATGTAAATGGTGCACCAAAGACCCTATATATATTTCGATTTGCACGAAATTAGGCATAGCGTAATGAATTAGGTCTAGAATGATGTGTGTCAAGTTTCCTGAAAATCGGTCCAGATTTAGATATAGCTCCCATATTTAGCTTTGTCCGATTTAAGGTAAATGGTGCACCAAAGTCCCTATATATCTTTCGAGTTGCACGAAATTTGGCAAAGCGCACTGAATTAGGTTTAGAATGATGTGTGTTAAGTTTCCTGAAAATCGGTCCAGATTTAGATATAGCTCCCATATATAGTTTCGTCCGATTTAAGGTAAATGGTGCACCAAAGTCCCCGTCCGACTTTACTACTTTTCTTTAAATTGGAATTTTTTTCCTACCATTAAGGCGTAGATTTTTTAAATAGGAGTTTTTCCCTACCATTTAGGCGTGGATTTTTTAAATGGGGATTTTTTGCCTATCAGTTAGGCGTGGAGTTTTTAAATGGGAATTTTTAGCATTCCATTAAAGTGGATTTTTTAAATGGGAATTAGCATTGAAGGGTGGATTTCATAAATGGGAATTTTTCCGACATACTTTCCTTACTGGTTTAAATAAGAATTTTTTTCCTACCATTAAGACGTGGATTTTTTAAATAGGAGTTTTTTGCCTAGCATTTAGTCGTGGATTTTTTAAATGGGAATTTTTGGCATACCATTAAGGCGTGGATTTTTTAAATGGGAATTTTTGGCACACCATTAAGGCGTGGATTTTTTAAATGGGAATTTTAATGTATACCTATTCAGTTTTTTTATTCAAAAAAAAAAAGAAACAGGGCTTCTCCCTTGATACCAAACTTGTCACGTTTTACCACCCTTCCTTTCCTCATATTTCAAATTCAATTAAGAAACTACCTTTTTCGGGAGGAATAAAAAAACAGAAAAAGGTTATCAATAACCCAGACATACTCATAAATATAAAAATAAACTATATTGTCTGCATTTGCTAGGCAACAATATAACAATTCCAGAAAAAATAAACTTGAGAAAAGAAAATTTAGCCAATTTTTTTCCTTGTCCATAATGTCCTGGCAATTCATTAAAATTATCATTCCCAATGAATGTGTAGTAGCCACCACACAGATGATGGTGATATCCTTTTGTTCGGAGTTCTACAAAAAGGAAATTTTAACAATTTGTTCCCACACAAAAAAACAAAACAAATGTTGACAAAAGGACCTCTTGACCAAATATGTTTCTATGGGTGTCAAAGTCCTGTCGATTATGGCACACACAATTTACGTTTCCTTCCACACCCTTCTGCACATTTCTTTGGGAGTAAATTGTTTGGAAAGGTCGTCATCATCATTATGACCATCAATTGAGAAACAAAAACAAATTCAAACTTCAATCGAAATAAAGAAAGAAACAAAATATGAGAGGGTATCCTTTCTATTCAAACCATTCAATGATGGTTGAAGACATCCTTTAAGGATCTTGGAATTCTGTTTTTTTTGCAAACTTGTTTGTTATGTGCCTGCCTGTTTGTTTTTTTCCTTGTAATCGTTATCTGTTATTTTTACTGTTTTTTCTTGGATATTTCGTGATGTTGTTGTTGTTGCTGGCCATGTCCATTCCTTGTTAAGACATTTGGTGTCGTTGTTGTTGCCTCTCTTGTTTGGGTCAAAAGTTAGGCTAAAGATATTAAACTCTACCCATAACCTACATTATCCGCTTAACAAGTCAAGAAGAATGAAGGACTGGTGGTCGGCAGCAGAAGGAAGAAAAATCGAGGGGTATAAACTTGGCCCTTAAACGAACCGAACCACTGCCCACAACCCAGAAAGTTAGTTGAAGTGTAAATTTACAGGTGCGTGTTTAAATGACATTAAATGTGGACGATCAGGTGGGTGGTCGGAAGTATAATATAAAAAAATATAAAATAAAATTTTTCTTCAGGTGGGCGGCAGGAAAATTGACCTTAGTCCGGCTTTGGGTAAATAAAGTTTCAGAGGATACTGGTCAACAAGGAAAAAAAAACCAACCGGACAAAAAATGTTTAACAAAAGTTTAGAGAAATATTTTTATTTGTTGTTGTTGGGATTTTTTCCTCTCTTCTCTAAATAAATTTTATTTTGTTGAATATTATTGTTGTTGTTGTTGGTCCTCGTAATGGTGTGCTAAGTAAATGTTATGTGAGATTGTTGAAATATTTTATTGCTGAAATTACAAAACTCAAACAAAACGGCCATCCAACCATCCGGCCAACTAATGACAATGGCAACAAGGCCTTGGACTAGTAACAAAAAATTTACCACAAAATGTCCGGCAATTTGTTTTTTATACACACAATGATAAACTCATTGTTTGTTTCCTAATGTGAGAAAGTTAAATAAATGTTATGGGAAATGAAGAAATAAATATTGGAAAAAGGACATGACAATATGTTAAAGGACATGACAATTTGTTAAAGGATATTATAAAAATAATACTATTTAAAAAATCCACGCCTTGGTGGTATGCTAAAAATTCCAATTTAAAAAATCCACGCCTTGGTGGTATGCTAAAAATTCATATTTAAAAATATCCACGCCTTGGTGGTATGCTAAAAATTCCTATTTAAAAAATCCACGCCTTGGTGGTATGCTAAAAATTCCAATTTAAAAAATCCACGCCTTGGTGGTATGCTAAAAATTCCAATTTAAAAAATCCACGCCTTGGTGGTATGCTAAAAATTCCAATTTAAAAAATCCACGCCTTGGTGGTATGCTAAAAATTCCTATTTAAAAAATCCACGCATTGGTGGTATGCTAAAAATTCCTATTTAAAAAATCAACGCCTTGGTGGTATGCTAAAAATTCCAATTTAAAAAATCCACGCCTTGGTGGTATGCTAAAAATTCCAATTTAAAAAATCCACGCCTTGGTGGTATGCTAAAAATTCCAATTTAAAAAATCCACGCCTTGGTGGTATGCTAAAAATTCCAATTTAAAAAATCCACGCCTTGGTGGTATGCTAAAAATTCCAATTTAAAAAATCCACGCCTTGGTGGTATGCTAAAAATTCCAATTTAAAAAATCCACGCCTTGGTGGTATGCTAAAAATTCCAATTTAAAAAATCCACGCCTTGGTGGTATGCTAAAAATTCCAATTTAAAAAATCCACGCCTTGGTGGTATGCTAAAAATTCCAATTTAAAAAATCCACGCCTTGGTGGTATGCTAAAAATTCCAATTTAAAAAATCCACGCCTTGGTGGTATGCTAAAAATTCCTATTTAAAAAATCCACGCCTTGGTGGTATGCTAAAAATTTCAATTTATAAAATCCAAGCCTTGGTGGTATGCTAAAAATTCCAATTTAAAAAATCCACGCCTTGGTGGTATGCTAAAAAATTCCACGCCATGGTGGTATGCAATTTAAAAAATCCACGCCTTGGTGGTATGCTAAAAATTCCTATTTAAAAAAATCCACGCCTTGGTGGTATGCTAAAAATTCCTATTTAAAAAATCCACGCCTTGGTGGTATGCTAAAAATTCCAATTTAAAAAATCCACGCCTTGGTGGTATGCTAAAAATTCCAATTTAAAAAATCCACGCCTTGGTGGTATGCTAAAAATTCCAATTTAAAAAATCCACGCCTTGGTGGTATGCTAAAAATTCCAATTTAAAAAATCCACGCCTTGGTGGTATGCTAAAAATTCCAATTTAAAAAATCCACGCCTTGGTGGTATGCTAAAAATTCCAATTTAAAAAATCCACGCCTTGGTGGTATGCTAAAAATTCCAATTTAAAAAATCCACGCCTTGGTGGTATGCTAAAAATTCCTATTTAAAAAATCCACGCCTTGGTGGTATGCTAAAAATTCCTATTTAAAAAATCCACGCCTTGGTGGTATGCTAAAAATTTCAATTTATAAAATCCAAGCCTTGGTGGTATGCTAAAAATTCCAATTTAAAAAATCCACGCCTTGGTGGTATGCTAAAAATTCCTATTTAAAAAAATCCACGCCATGGTGGTATGCTAAAAATTTCTATTTAAAAAATCCACGCCTTGGTGGTATGCTAAAAATTCCTATTTAAAAAATCCACGCCTTGGTGGTATGCTAAAAATTCCTATTTAAAAAATCCACGCCTTGGTGGTATGCTAAAAATTCCAATTTAAAAAATCCACGCCTTGGTGGTATGCTAAAAATTCCAATTTAAAAAATCCACGCCTTGGTGGTATGCTAAAAATTCCAATTTAAAAAATCCACGCCTTGGTGGTATGCTAAAAATTCCAATTTAAAAAATCCACGCCTTGGTGGTATGCTAAAAATTCCTATTTAAAAAATCCACGCCTTGGTGGTATGCTAAAAATTCCTATTTAAAAAATCCACGCCTTGGTGGTATGCTAAAAATTCCAATGTATAAAATCCAAGCCTTGGTGGTATGCTAAAAATTCCTATTTAAAAAATCCACGCCTTGGTGGTATGCTAAAAATTCCTATTTAAAAAATCCACGCCTTGGTGGTATGCTACAAATTCCTATTTAAAAAATCCACGCCTTGTGGGTATGCCTCAAAAATCCATGACTTGTGGGTATGTTTGGGTGGCGTAGGGTATGATAAATACCAAGCAACGGCTCTGATTGGCTTTAACATGGCGAAGTCTAGGCTTATCTTGGTCCCTCTTTCATCTCAATTGGAATGTGCGCACGGTGTACAAAACAGGAGCAGTGTTCGCTTTGGCAGATGTACTCAAGAAGTACAAAGCCGATATTATTGCCTTACAGGAAATGCGATGGAAAGGAACTGGCGTAAGTAAATCAGATGATTACGCCCTGTATTATAACTGCCATGAAACGAGACCTGAATTTGGCTGCTGATTTATGGTTAACGGGAGAATAAAAGACCTCATCTCCAGATTCACTCAAGTAGATGAGCGAATTGCTATAATCCGTATAAAAGCGTATAAAAGCGAATTTCTTCTACATCAGTCTCATTTGCGCCCATGCTCCGACCGAAGATACAGATGAACAGACCAAAGATATATTTTACGAGCGCCTAGAAACAGCAACTGACCGTTGCCCTGTCCATGACATTAAAATTCTGCTAGGAGATTTTAAGCCAAAAATCGGAAGGGAAAATATCATTGACCCCACCGTCGGAAAATTCAGCTTCCATGAAGAAACATCCGACAACGGCATGAGGTTGATTGACTTCGCGGCAGCAAAAAACATGGTAGTTAGCAGCACTTGATTCAAGCATCTCGATATACACAAGGCCACTTGGATTTCACCCGACCAAACAACGAGAAATCAAATCGATCATGTTGTGATAGACGGAAGGCATTCATCCAGTGTTTTAGACGCCCGATCGATCCGGGGAGCGAATATCGATTCGAACCATTACCTTGTGGCAGCCAAGGTACGCACCCGTCTTAATGTAGCAGCAAAGGTGCGATCTAATGTAACACGGAAATTTGACGTCGAAAACCTGCAAACACAACAGATAGCAGAAGCCTACTCCGCTCAACTTACCCATCTGCTTGACGAAAGCATCCCCTGGTACCGATAATAATATAGAAGCACAATGGCAGATAATTGCACACTCCCTACAAACTGCAGCAAAAGCAACTCTTGGGTTCCAAAACCATCGCCAAGAAACCCATGGTACGATCAGGAGTGTCGTAATGCTACTGATGTGAAAAACGCAGCGTATAGGGCAACCCTGCAGACAGTAGCAACAGGTAATGCGATGGAGAACTATCGGGAGAAAAGGAGAGAGGAGAAACGTATTTTCAGAAACTAAGGAAGAAAAAACAAGAAAAACGTGAGCGTGAGCAAATCGAGATGTACAGGAGTCAGAATGAAGTCCGCAAATTTTACCAACGGATAAAACACTAAACCGAGGGTTTTGATGCAGGCACATCCTCCTGTAGAGATGAATATGTCAACCTGGTTACAGATACAGAAAGCGTGTTGAGAATCTGGAATGAGCATTTTGAAAAGCTTCTGGTATCAAATATTGGCATTGAAGAAGATACCCCAGAACCAATAAGTGATGACGGTATAGAGTGCATACCACCTAGCCAAGATGAAGTCAGAATAACAATCAATCGGCTGAAGAATAATACAGCAGCAGGTGCCGATGGGTTACCAACCGAACTATTCAAGATTGGTGGTCAGATGCTGGTAAAGAGCATGCACGAGCTGATTAGTACAATTTGGCTGGAGGAATGCATGCCTAATGATTGGATCCTCAGTATTCTGTGTCCCGTGCCCAAAAAAGGAGACAAGACGATATGTGCCAACTATAGAGGAAACTGTTTCCTTCGCATCGCATATAAAGTGCTATCCATCGTACTGAGTGAACAACTGAAGCCAATGGTCAATGACATTATTGGAACACACCAATGTGGCTTCAGACCTGGCAAATCCATCATTGACCAGATTCTCACTATGCGCCAAAATCTGAAAAAACCCACGAAAAACACATTGACACATTCCACCTATTCGTCGACTATAAACCCTTATTCGACAGCCCTATCTGTCCAGAGGTGTATAAAGGCTATACTGAATAACTTTAACGGGCACAAGATCAGCAGCTAAAGTCGGAAAGGACCTCTCGGAATCATTTAATACCGAATGAGGATTCAGACATGGTGATAGTTTATCGTATGATCTATTTAACATCGTGATGGAAAAGGTCATACGAGAGGCAAAAGTGAACAGAAATGTCACTGTGTACACCAAACAACACATGTTACTCGCCTACGCCGATGACATCGACATAAGGGGTCAAACATTGAGAGCGGTAGCAACCACCTTTGAACAAATTGAGAAGGAGTCTGCCAAAGTGGGTCTGGCAGTAAACGGCGAGAAGACCAAGCTGATGGCATCAACGCGCAAGACGTCCAGTAGACTCGGGCCAACTGTGGAACTTGAGAACTACAGCTTCGAGGAAGTCAAAGACTTTATATGCCTTGTTAATGCCATAAGCAAAACGAATGATATCAGTTTTGCAATTCGGAGAAGGATAGTGAAGACCAAAAGCTGCTACTATGGTCTGAGCAAACAACTCAACAGCAAGGCCACCTCCCGCCAGACCAAACTCACACTCTACAAGACGCTGATGCTACCCATGCTGTTATATGGATCTGAAGCACGGGTACTTGTGCAAGCAGATGAGGTAGCTCCTGTAGTGTTTGAGAGAACAATTCTCCGAAAGATCTGTGTGATCAGTTGGTCTAGTAGACTCGGACAAACAGTGGAACTTAAGAACTACAGCTTCGAGGTAGTCAAAGATTTTATATACCTTGGTAGCGCCATAAACAAAACGAATGACATCAGTTTTGAAATTCGGAGAAGGATAGTGATGACCAACAAATGCTGCAATGGTCTAAGTAAGCAGTTCAGAAACAAGGCCACCTCCCGCCAGACCAAACTCACACTTTACAAGACGCTGATATTACCCGTGATGTTATACGGATCTGAAGCATGGGTACTTGCGAAGGCAGCTCATAGAGTGTTTGAGAGAAAAATTCTCCGAAAGATCTGTGGGCCGATCTGTGTTGACGGTGAATATCGCCGTCGAATGAACCATGAGTTATACCAGCTATTCTCGGACATCGACATTGTTAGACGTATTGAGCAGCAGCGACTACGTTGGCTAGGTCATGTTGTGAGAATGGATGAAGATGCCCCAGCCCCGAAGGCATATAAAAGCGAACCAGCTGATGGTTTACGCAGAAGGGGAAGGCAAGAATACGTTGGAAAGTTCAAGTCCAAGACAACATCGCCGAAAATGGTATTTCAAATTGGAAAAACTGCGTAAAAGACCGACGCGCCTGGAAATCTTTTCAAGCTCGGCTTATGGAACGAAAGTTCTGTCACAAGCCAGCTAAGTAAGTAAGTGTGGGTATGTTGAAAAAATTATTTAAAAAATCCTCGCCTTATATAGAGTCCCAAATAATTTAAATTTAAACAATCCATGGATTATATAGAGCTGCAGCGACTACGTTGGCTAGGTCATGTTGTGAGAATGGATGAAGATACCCCAGCCCAGAAGGCATATAAAAGCGAACCAACTGATGGTTCACGCAGAAGGGGAAGACCAAGAATACGATGGAAAGATCAAGTCGAAGACAACATCGCCGAAAATGATCTTTCAAATTGGAAAAACTGCGCAAAAGACCGACGCGCCTGGTATGGAACGAAAGTTAAGTAAGTGTGGGTATGTCGAATAAAAAATCCACGCTTTATATAGAGCCTTAAAAAATGTAAATTTAAATAATCCATGGCTCATATAGAGCCAAGAAAAAATTCTTTAAAAAATCCACGCTTCATATAGAGGAAGTTATACGTCCAGTCTGACGTATACACAATGCTTGACCATAATCAGGAATCATACGAACCAATGACCCATAAACATGCACATGTATTTACTTCTGCATGTTAGAGCTTCAATTTTATTCAATTTTTTATACCCTTCTCCACACTGTGGTACAGGGTATTATGTCTTTGTGCATATGTTTGTTTTTTATTTTAAATAATTTTAAAATAAATAAAAATAAATCTTTCTTACCTTATACGTCTGTAAATTATCAACAACACACTGCAGTACAGCTTCACGACCCACAGGTACGGTAACATTTTGTAATGGTTCACCAAATTTTGGAAGATCTGAAATAGAACACACGGACGCACCAACACAAAACAAAATGATATTACAATAAAATTCCAACAAATTATCAAATTCTAAAAACAAAATAAAAATGATTCTATTATCTTAATAAGAAAATGATGGTAGCCTGGCGGGCTGATAAGAAAAGGTCACTACAACAGCTGCAACAACAATGGGGAAAAATGTGGGAGAAATCACAAATTGTTATTATTCATATTGTGTCTGGGTCTGATTCAGAGTTTTTTTCGTATTCCTCTATCTCCATTTCAATTGTGTTTTATTTCTTTCTTCTTCATAGCTGTTGAGATATGTAGCTGTTCGCCATTGAATTATTTAGAATAATTCATAAATATGTAATTTGTTGTTGTTGTTTTTTTTTCCTGTACAATATTACTTTTATCATTGTTGTTGCTAATACAATTGCTGTTGTTGTAGCTGTTGCTTTAATGTTGGAATTTTAACGAGCATTGTTATAGTCATGCTGAAAATGCAAGAAAGGGGTTATTTGAGGAAGAACATATTATTATAGACCCTTGGAAATATATTTTAAAATCAGTGAGCGGAGCAGTATAGTCGGACGGGGCCAAACATACGATATCCTACACAACTACCACGGAACTCTAAGTTTCAGCGAATTTTTTATTCCGTGCCTGTGCAATATTTGGAGATAGTTGCATCATCTTGCCCGATTAGAGGTCCCTACTCTGACATATTTTCCGAATAGTACTAATATTCAGTATAGCCATTTTAATTACGTATACATATTCACTTCATCGTGACTTGTGTTGTGATGTTCGGCTTAAAATTGTGGCCAATAAGTCGACTCGAAAAAACACAAACAAATTAAGTTTCGGTCCATTTCATCCCAAAATTATTAACTGATCATCACCGAAAATTATGGACGTTGTCCTTGACCTTCTCTGGAACTTCAGCTATCAGCGCAATATTTCCGACCTCCAGTGTGGTAATGGGTTACTAAATAATATCTAATATACTTAAAGGTGGGTCTAGGACCAATATCTCGCGGCGTTGCAAACTCTTGGGGCTTCACAAAGCTATAATACCCTGACAACATAGTCGTTTAGGGTATAAAAACCTCGCCTATTGTTGATCCCCAAGAAAACCAGTGAGCGGAACAGTATAGTCGGACGGAGCCGACCATAGGATACCCGGCAGAACTACCACGGAACTCTAACTTTCTGCGGATGTTTATTTCGAGCCTGGCCAATATTTCGTAATATTTGCACCCCTTGCCCGATTAGAGTTCAAGAGAACCTCTTCCTTACACTGACAAATTCTCCGAATACTAATATTCAGTACAGTCCTTCTAATTACTTGCACAGATTCCCTTCACCGTGGTTTGTGTTGCGATCATCTCGAAAAAAAAACACAAACAAATTAAGTTTTCGGTCCACTTCATCCCAAAATTATTATCTGATCATCACCAAAAATTATAGACGTTGTCCTTGACAATAACTGGAACCTCCGGGAACATTTTAAAGCGATCAGCGCTATATTTCCGCCCTCCAGTGTGGTAAATAATATCTGAATACGTCAGTACCTGTAAATGTTTAAGTGTAACTCCCACATCGGACAATATGATTGGTATCAATTTAAAGGCCAACAACTCCCCTTGGATATACTATCAACTTATCGGGTAAATTTATACCCCATAGAAAACAAATTTTGTAATTTTTTACACAAAAGTTAGCGTCCATTTGACCCGCTAAATATTGGCCTATCTTTATCAAACCAGGCATGCTTATTCTATGGCCCGATTTTCTTCTCTATGTAAAAATCGCTATATTTGGGCTATATTGCGGCCTCTGGAACAACCAGAAAAACCGACAAAAATAAGTATTTGGTCCATTTCATTCCTTAAATATTAACAGATCTTTACCAAAAATAATAGGGGTCTTCATTGGCCAGAACCAACGCTACGTGCAAAATTTCGTGAAGATTGGTCCATAACTGTGGCCTGTATCGTGTTTACAAATTATAATGGACAGACGGACGGACGGACACACATGTCTAGATCGACTCAGCTAGTCGGGATATGACGATCGGTATACTTAAAGGTGGGTCTAGGACCAATATTATGCGGCGTTACAAACTCTTGGTACTGCACAAAGCTATAATACCCTGACAACATAGTTATTTATGCTTATTCTTTGGTCCGATTCTCTTCTGCATGTAAAAATTCGCGATATTTGGGCCATAATTACGGCCTCTGGAGCGACCAGAAAAACCGACAAAAATTAAGTATTTGGTTTATTTCATCCCCTAAATATTGATCGATCTTTACCAAAAACAATATGGATCTTCATTGGGCCGAACCCTTCCTACATGCAAAATTTCGTGAAGATTGGTTCATAACTGTGGCCTGCATCGTGTTTACAAATTATAATGGACAGACGGACGGACGGACACACATGTCTAGATCGACTCAGCTAGTCGAGATATGACAATCGGTATACTTAAACGTGGGTCTAGGACCAATATTTCGCGGCGTTATAAACTCTTGGGGCTGCACAAAGCTATAATATCCTGACAACATAGTTGTGTAGGGTATAAAAATATTTTTAAACCACTTTGGGTATATTCAACAGAATCCTAAAACGAAATTCGACACACATCGTTTTAAACTTAGTTCAGTACGTTATGCCAAATTTGATACACCATTTACACTAAATCGGACGAAAATATATATTGGAGCTATAGCTAAATCTTTTCCGATTTTCAGGAAACTTAACACACATCATTCTAGACCTAGTTTATTACGCTATGCCAAATTTCGTGCAAATCGAAAGATATATAGGGACTTTGGTACACCATATACCTTAAATCGGACGAAATATATATGGGAGCTATATCTATACTGGACCGATTTTCAGGAAACTTAACACATATCATTCTAGACCTTATTCATTACGCTGTGCCAAATGTCGTGCAAATCGATACATATATAGGAACTTTGGTGCATCATTTACATTAAATCGAACGAAAATATATATGGGAGCTGTATCCAAATTTTATCCGATTTTCAGTAAACCTAACACACATCGTTTTAAACTCAATTCAGTACGCTGTGCCAAATTTCGTGCAAATCGGAAGATATATAGGGACATTGGTGGACCATTTACATTAAATCAGACGAAAATATATATGGGAGCTATATCGAAATCTGAACCGATTTTGCCCAATTTCAATAGGGTTCGTCCTTGGGCCAAACAAATGAGCTGTGCCATCCAAATCGGATCATAAATGTGACCTGTACTTTGTTCACAAAAATACATGGACGGACGGACGGACATGCATAAATCGACTCAGAAAGTGATTCTATTCATATTCTCAAAAGGAACCATGGGTCTATCTCGATTCCTTTTGCCTTTTACAAACATATGCACAAAGACATAATACCCTGTTCCACTGTGTGGTGAAGGGTATAAAAACCTTCGCCTATTGTTGGTCCTAAAAAATCTTTTCCCAACCTATTTAGAAGCCTTTCTCAATAACCCTTTTCTTTTTTTAATACCTCCCAATTATTTCTACACCAGCTGTTATTGCCACTCTCTATACTGATGCTGTTGCTGCTATTGCCACTGTTGCTGATAACACACACAACAACATTAGCAGCATCAGCAATACCAACAACTACACATACAAAACAAAATTTGCATCACTTACCTTTGTCGGGTATTATGTTAACGCCGGTATCATCTCTGATATCCTCGAGTAACTCTTCGTGTGTTTGCATTTCTGCTTTAGTTAAGAGTTGTTGAAATAAGTTTATGAGAGGGAGGGAGGTGGGCGACAACGAGGAGAATGAGTTAGTGAGTGAGAGTGTATTTACATGAATAGTTATGACAGATATGAGCACGCCAGTGAATGCAGGAAAATGGAAATATGATTTTATCATTGTCATAACAACAAATATGTAACGAACACACAGTGACACAGACATGTGCAGTAATAGAGAGGGAGTGTGTGATTGGGAGAGAGAGAGAGAGAGGCATTCCCCCACACATTCGTTCGTTTATATATATTATACAATAACATTATTTAACGGATTTATTGTGAATGTACAGACAGTAGTTAAGACATGTATCAGTGTATCGGTGTGTGTGTGTGTGCATATGAGGCAAGAGTTGTGTGTTTGTTTGGATTTATGTTGATGGCATTAATTTACATCCGCCGGTGAAAATATGTTAGAATTCACAGTTGGTTGTATGGGATTGAGAAATGTTATGGCGTGAGAGAGTGGGGAGAGGTGGAGAGTAAAGGTGAGTGAATGAGTAAAGAAATCCACACAATATTATTTATACAGAGACGAACATCGAAGCACACACACACACGAAGTTAGACACAGATGAGAAGTCGTCAACAATGTTAGCGCCGACATTGTAGCATTGTTATTGTTGTTGTGATGTGTTGGCGGTGGTTGTGTTGTTGTTGTTAGTGGTATGGTGTCATTGTTGCAAACATTCAGATATCAAAGATTAATGTATTGTCGTTGAGAGGTTTCATCATTGTCGTAGTCGTCGTCAGCAACAGCAGCATCATTGTTGTTGTTGTTTTGGTTGTGTTGTGCCGTATTTGCCCGTGTTATCATATCACCAGCAGGGATTTGAGTGTTCAGTTCAGTTCAGAGTGAATTGTTTTTTTATTGTTATCATCATTTGTTCCATACGTACGGCCAGACATGAAATGAAAAATACCAGAAAAAGAAGAAGAAGAATGGGGGATTTAAATAAAATGTCTCACAAAAAGAGGTGAATAAAAAATTAAGTACAAACAATCTCTAATATCATGAGGAATTAGAGACCAGCAGACATACAGACAGATAGGTAGTTAGTCATTCATGTGGAAATTTATGATAAGGGTTTTTTTTTTATTTTGTTTAGGCAATATCATGGAAACTTATCATATATTTAGCATAATTATAAACATTTGTGTGTGTATGTAAATAAGTATGGCTTATTTGGTTTTTCTTCTTCTTTTAATAGCAGTGATTATTTTATACAGCTGCCTGGTAATTAAGCAATATATTTTAATTATATGTATATTTTATAAACAGTAGGAATTATGCAAATAATTATCGGGAGCTAATTGTAATTAATTCATGAGATTTAGTAGTGTGTCACCTAAGGCGTATACTTTATGACGTTAGTTATACGCACAGAGGAACATCATGAAAATATTTAATTTATTATACCTTTACAAAATCCATGCCTTTTGTGGACCCGGAAAAAATAATCCGTTAAAAATGTCTTTTGTGGACCCCGAAAAATATTCGTCAAAAAATAAGGCCTCTGATAGACCCAGGAAAAATATTCCTTAACAAATAAAGGCCTCTGATAGGGCATTGAAAAAATATTCCTTAATAGGTAAAGGCCTCTATGGACCTTTGAAAAAAATATTCCTTAATAAACAAAGGCCTCTGATAGACCATTGATAAATATTCTTTAAAAATCCACGCCTCTGATAGACCCTTGAAAAATATTCATTAATAAATGAAGACCTCTGCTAGACCGTTGAACAAATATTATTTTGAAACCAAAGACTCTAATAGACCCTTGAAAAATATTCTTTAAAAATCCACGCCTTTGATAGACCCTCGAAAAAATATTCTTTTAAAATACCTGCATCTGATAGTTACTTAAAAAAATATTCTTTTAAAATCCAGGTCTTTAATAGACCCTTGAAAAAATATTCCTTAACAAATAAAGGCCTCTGATAGAACCTTGAGAAAAATATTCCTTAATAAATCAAGGCCTCTGCTAGACCCTTGAAAAAATATTATTTTGAAATCAAAGCCTCTAATAGACCCTTGAAAAAATATTCTTTCAAAATCCACGTCTTTGATAGACCCTTGAACAAATATTCTTTTAAAATACCTGCTTCTGATAGTAACTTGAAAAAATATTCTTTAAAAATCACATCTCTAATAGACCCTTGAAAAAATGTCCTTAATAAATAAAGGCCTTTGATAGACTCTTGGAAAAATATTCCTTTATAATTAAA
>NW_026883968.1:0-53312 GCF_032173495.1 Musca vetustissima
AAGGGGAAGGCCTCGAATTAAATGAAAAAAAATCAAATGGGAGATAACATTTCGAAACATGGTACTTCAAACTGGAAGAGCTGCGCGCAAGATCGATGCGCCTGGAAATTTTTTTTAAGCCCGGCTTATGGAACAAATGTTCTGTCATAATCCAGCTAAGTAAGCACTTTTTAAAATAATATTTTTCAATGGACCATAAAGGCGTGGATTTTTTAAATGAATATATTTTAAAGGGCCATCAGGGCTTGTTTTTTTTAAGATTATTTTTTGGCCATTTAAAAGAATATTTTCTTCAAGTTAACAAATATTTTTATCCAAAAGCTAACAAACGTGGATATTTTTTAAAAATTTTTATTTATTTGAAAGTTCTTTCGAAGAAACATATTTGCTTCAACAAATATGCAATTAAATTCTACGACAACGACTTCTATCCCAGCAACATCCCGATGGACATACATTTGTAGTATGACTTCTTCTGGCCGTATTGCAAATAGTTAAGGGTCTACTATTTGGCGCTCCGCAAAATTGCTGGCAAACTCGGACACCGGGTGGAAAAGTCCTTCTTGTGACACTACACGATTGTCCTAAAATAATTAATAGAAAAATTAAATTTTTTATAAAAAAAATGCATGAAATATCTTACCATTCACTAAAATTATACATATGAGAGTAATGTTAAAGAAGAGAAGGAATGACTTCATGTTCGATTGATAATGTATTTTACAACTGTTGCAATATGTGGAATATAGTCAGGTTTATATACCCAAAGAAGATAAAAGAATTTCCGGTTGATTTTTTTTTATTTAAAATTCCCATTAAATTATTTTATTAACTCTGGTTTATTTACACTTCCGCTTCTTTTAAAAAATAATGAGTAATTTTTTAAAGGTTCATTGGCAATAATACCCTTATTTCTTCAAAGAACCTCTGAAAAACAATGCATTCCAAACAAATCAAGTTTAAGGCAATATGCAGCACTTTTTTAGTATTTATATTTATTTTTTTTTTTAAAGAAGCGGAAGTGCAATAATACCAGAGTCAATAGTTAATGTAAATTTAAATTAAAAAACCGTTTTTTTTTAATAGAAAATTCATTGATCTTGCTTGGGTATATAAACCTGACTGTTTCCCAAATATTGCAACAATTGTACAGTACATTATCAATCAAACAAATCATGAAGTCATTCCTTCTTTTCTTCAATATTACTCTCCTGTGTATAATTTTGGTGAATGGTAAGACATTTCATGTAATGTTTTTTATAAAAAATTAAATAATTTGTCTATTAATTATTTTAGGACAATCCTGTCGTGTCACAAGAAGGTCTGTTCCAACCGGTGTCCGAGTGTGCCAGCAATATTGTGGAGCGCCAAATAGTAGACCATTGACTATTTGCAATACGGCCAGAAGGAGTCATACTACAGATGTATGTCCTTCAGGATGTTGCTGGGATAGAGGTCGTTGTCGTAGAATTTAATTTCATATTTTTTGAAGAATATACATTTCTTCATATTTTTTGAAGAATATACATTTCTTCTTCTGAGCTTTGAATAAAAAACTTTGATATAATAAATCTTTTTTAAAAATTCTAGGTTTAGATTCCTTTGGTCCTTTGAAATTATATCCTTTAAAAGTTCTACGTTTTGATTCACCTCTTGGAGGTCCTTTGAAAAAAATATTCTTTAAAATATCCACGCTTTGGAATCCACGCCTTGGTAGTATTTTAACAAAAAAAATATTCTTTAAAATATCCACGCCTTGGTAGCCTTTTGAAAAAAAACAAAATTCTTTAATATATCCACGCCTTGGTATCCACGCCTTGGTAGTCTTTTGAAAAAAATATTCTTTAAAATATCCACGCCTTGGTAGTCTTTTGAAAAGAATATTCTTTAAAATATCCACGCCTTGGTAGTCTTTTTAAAAAAATATTCTTTAAAATATCCACGCCTTGGTAGTCTTTTGAAAAAAATATTCTTGAAAATATCCACGCCTTGGTAGTATTTGAAAAAAAAATGTTAAAAAATCTACGCCTTGGTAGTCTTTTGAAAAAAATATTCTTTAAAATATCCACGCCTTGGTAGTCTTTTGAAAAAATATTCTTTAAAATATCCACGCCTTGGTAGTATTTTGAAAAAAAAATATTCTTTAAAATATCCACGCCTTGGTAGCCTTTTGAAAAAAAAATCTTTAATATATCCACGCCTTGGTATCCACGCCTTGGTAGTCTTTTGAAAAAAAATTCTTTAATATATCCACGCCTTGGTATCCACGCCTTGGTAGTCTTTTGAAAAAAAATATTCTTTAAAATATCCACGCCTTGGTATCCACACCTTGGTAGTCTTTTGAAAAAAAAATTCTTTAAAATATCCACGCCTTGGTATCCACACCTTGGTAGTCTTTTGAAAAAAATATTCTTTAAAATATCCACGCCTTGGTATCCAAGCCTTGGTAGTCTTTTGAAAAAAAAAATTCTTTAAAATATCCACGCCTTGGTATCCACACCTTGGTAGTCTTTTGAAAAAAATATTCTTTAAAATATCCACGCCTTGGTAGTGTTTTGAAAAAAATATTCTTTAGAATATCCAAGCCTTGGTAGTCTTTTGAAAAAAAAATATTCTTTAAAATATCCACGCCTTGGTAGTCTTTTGAAAAAAAAATATTCTTTAAAATATCCACGCCTTGGTAGTCTTTTGAAAAAATTTTCTTTAAAATATCCAAGCCTTGGTAGTATTTGAAAAAAAATTTTAAAAAATCTACGCCTTGGTAGTCTTTTGAAAAAAATATTCTTTAAAATATCCACGCCTTGGTAGTCTTTTGAAGAAATATTCTTTAAAATATCCACGCCTTGGTAGTCTTTTGAAAAAAATATTCTTTTAAATATCCACGCCTTGGTAGTATTTTGGAAAAAAATATTTTTTAAAAAATCTACGCCTTGGTAGTCTTGATAGTCTTCTTTAAAAAAACCTACGCCTTGGTAGTCTTGATAGTCTTCTTTAAAAAAACCTACGCCTTGGTAGTCTTGATAGTTTTCTTTAAAAAAACCTACGCCTTGGTAGTCTTGATAGTCTTCTTTAAAAAAACCTACGCCTTGGTAGTCTTGATAGTCTTCTTTAAAAAAACCTACGCCTTGGTAGTCTTGATAGTCTTCTTTAAAAAAACCTACGCCTTGGTAGTCTTGATAGTCTTCTTTAAAAAAACCTACGCCTTGGTAGTCTTGATAGTCTTCTTTAAAAAAACCTACGCCTTGGTAGTCTTGATAGTCTTCTTTAAAAAAACCTACGCCTTGGTAGTCTTGATAGTCTTCTTTAAAAAAACCTACGCCTTGGTAGTCTTTATAGTCTTCTTTAAAAAAACCTACGCCTTGGTAGTCTTGAAAAATTTAAAAAATCCACGCCTTGTTGGCCCATCGAAAAAATATTCTTTTAAAAAATCCACGCCTTGTTGGCCCATCGAAAAAATATTCTTTTAAAAAATCCACGCCTTGTTGGCCCATCGAAAAAATATTCTTTTAAAAAATCCACGCCTTGTTGGCCCATCGAAAAAATATTCTTTTAAAAAATCCACGCCTTGTTAGCCCATCAAAAAAATATTCTTTTAAAAAATCCACGCCTTGGTAGTCTTTTTAAAAAAATATTCTTTAAAATATCCACGCCTTGGTAGTCTTTTGAAAAAAATATTCTTTAAAATATCCACGTCTTGGTAGTATTTGAAAAAAAAATGTTAAAAAATCTACGCCTTGGTAGTCTTTTGAAAAAAATATTCTTTAAAATATCCACGCCTTGGTAGTCTTTTGAAAAAATATTCTTTAAAATATCCACGCCTTGGTAGTATTTTGAAAAAAAAAATATTCTTTAAAATATCCACGCCTTGGTAGCCTTTTGAAAAAAAAATCTTTAATATATCCACGCTTTGGTATCCACGCCTTGGTAGTCTTTTGAAAAAAAAATTCTTTAATATATCCACGCCTTGGTATCCACGCCTTGGTAGTCTTTTGAAAAAAATATTCTTTAAAATATCCACGCCTTGGTATCCACACCTTGGTAGTCTTTTGAAAAAAAAATTCTTTAAAATATCCACGCCTTGGTATCCACACCTTGGTAGTCTTTTGAAAAAAATATTCTTTAAAATATCCACGCCTTGGTAGTGTTTTGAAAAAAAATATTCTTTAGAATATCCAAGCCTTGGTAGTGTTTTGAAAAAAATATTCTTTAGAATATCCAAGCCTTGGTAGTCTTTTGAAAAAAATATTCTTTAAAATATCCACGCCTTGGTAGTCTTTTGAAAAAAAATATTCTTTAAAATATCCACGCCTTGGTAGTCTTTTGAAAAAAATTTCTTTAAAATATCCAAGCCTTGGTAGTATTTGAAAAAAAATTTTAAAATATCCACGCCTTGGTAGTCTTTTGAAAAAATATTCTTTAAAATATCCACGCCTTGGTAGTCTTTTGAAAAAAATATTCTTTTAAATATCCACGCCTTGGTAGTATTTTGGAAAAAAATATTTTTTAAAAAATCTACGCCTTGGTAGTCTTGATAGTCTTCTTTAAAAAAACCTACGCCTTGGTAGTCTTGATAGTCTTCTTTAAAAAAACCTACGCCTTGGTAGTCTTGATAGTCTTCTTTAAAAAAACCTACGCCTTGGTAGTCTTGATAGTCTTCTTTAAAAAAACCTACGCCTTGGTAGTCTTGATAGTCTTCTTTAAAAAAACCTACGCCTTGGTAGTCTTGATAGTCTTCTTTAAAAAAACCTACGCCTTGGTAGTCTTGATAGTCTTCTTTAAAAAAACCTACGCCTTGGTAGTCTTGATAGTCTTCTTTAAAAAAACCTACGCCTTGGTAGTCTTGATAGTCTTCTTTAAAAAAACCTACGCCTTGGTAGTCTTGATAGTCTTCTTTAAAAAAACCTACGCCTTGGTAGTCTTGATAGTCTTCTTTAAAAAAACCTACGCCTTGGTAGTCTTGATAGTCTTCTTTAAAAAAACCTACGCCTTGGTAGTCTTGATAGTCTTCTTTAAAAAAACCTACGCCTTGGTAGTCTTGATAGTCTTCTTTAAAAAAACCTACGCCTTGGTAGTCTTGATAGTCTTCTTTAAAAAAACCTACGCCTTGGTAGTCTTGATAGTCTTCTTTAAAAAAACCTACGCCTTGGTAGTCTTGATAGTCTTCTTTAAAAAAACCTACGCCTTGGTAGTCTTGATAGTCTTCTTTAAAAAAACCTACGCCTTGGTAGTCTTGATAGTCTTCTTTAAAAAAACCTACGCCTTTGGAGTCTTGATAGTCTTCTTTAAAAAAACCTACGCCTTGGTAGTCTTGATAGTCTTCTTTAAAAAAAACCTACGCCTTGGTAGTCTTGATAGTCTTCTTTAAAAAATCTACGCCTTGTTGGCCCATCGAGAAAAATATTCTTTTAAAAAATCCACGCCTTGTTGGCCCATTGAAAAAATATTCTTTTAAAAAATCCACGCCTTGTTGGCCCATTGAAAAAATATTCTTTTAAAAAATCCACGCCTTGTTGGCCCATCGAAAAAATATTCTTTTAAAAAATCCACGCCTTGTTGGCCCATCGAAAAAATATTCTTTTAAAAAATCCACGCCTTGTTGGCCCATCGAAAAAATATTCTTTTAAAAAATCCACGCCTTGTTGGCCCATCGAAAAAATATTCTTTTAAAAAATCCACGCCTTGTTGGCCCATCGAAAAAATATTCTTTTAAAAAACCCACGCCTTGTTAGCCCATCGAAAAAATATTCTTTTAAAAAATCCACGCCTTGTTAGCCCATCGAAAACATATTCTTTTAAAAAATCCACGCCTTGTTGGCCCATCGAAAAAATATTCTTTTAAAAAATCCACGCCTTGTTGGCCCATCGAAAAAATATTCTTTTAAAAAATCCACGCCTTGTTGGCCCATCGAAAAAATATTCTTTTAAAAAATCCACGCCTTGTTGGCCCATCGAAAAAATATTCTTTTAAAAAATCCACGCCTTGTTGGCCCATCGAAAAAATATTCTTTTAAAAAATCCACGCCTTGTTGGCCCATCGAAAAAATATTCTTTTAAAAAATCCACTCCTTGTTGGCCCATCGAAAAAATATTCTTTTAAAAAATCCACGCCTTGTTGGCCCATCGAAAAAATATTCTTTTAAAAAATCCACGCCTTGTTGGCCCATCGAAAAAATATTCTTTTAAAAAAATCCACGCCTTGTTGGCCCATCGAAAAAATATTCTTTTAAAAAATCCACGCCTTGTTGGCCCATCGAAAAATATTCTTTTAAAAAACCCACGCCTTGTTGGCCCATCGAAAAAATATTCTTTTAAAAAATCCACGCCTTGTTGGCCCATCGAAAAAATATTCTTTTAAAAAATCCACGCCTTGTTGGCCCATCGAAAAAATATTCTTTTAAAAAATCCACGCCTTGATGGTCATTGTAAATATAGATCCACGACTTGATAGACGCCTTTATCCTTAAAAATCAAAAATCCACATCTTGGGGGCAATTAATATTGTAAAAATATATACTTCCCTTTAAAATCTCCGATTCAAAAACCACTGCTCTTGAAAAAATATACTTAAATCACGCTTTGACGAACAAATATATTGATGTGTATTATTGTGACCCGGATTTTCGATAATATCAAATTTGTTTTGTTTATCGAACAAAAAAAAACAAACAAAAAAACAAAAATAGTTTTAAGTCATCAACATCTAAAAGGCCTTGCAAATTATTTTTATCAGCCTCTAGAATATGTATGTCAATTATTTATGAAGAAATACAACAACAAATGAAAGCGAACAACTAGCAAAGATTCGAATGGCAGTTTCAAAACACAGTTCACTATCATCCTCAAAACAGTTGAGTAAATAATCGCATTGAAATTATACGCTACGAATAAAAAATAAATAAAAATGAAAGCGGTATTCATTTTATTTTGTTTATTTGCAGTATTGACTTTAAATGGTTTGTATATAAAACGGAAATTATTTTTATTTTATTATTTTTTAATTTTTATTTTTTTATCATTTCCTATTTGAAGCCGTTGACCCCACTCCTGTCTCGGGTAATCCTTGTCCAATTGGAAAGAATGAAATATTTCTCGTGATGGGTCCGAATTGTGATCGTGATTGTCGCCGTTTAAATGATCCCTGCCCAAAGGAGGGCGAACCAAATCGCACCGGTTGCTTTTGTCGCAGTGGATTTGCCCGAGACAGTCATGGAGAATGTGTTCCAACAATTTTCTGTGATAATGGCAATGACATAATATAAAGGATAATTTAATTTGGAATTTGTTGTAGTAATAAAGAAGAAACTATCGGAAAATAAAATAAGCTAAAGTAAACGTAAATAAAGCACATATAAAATATGTATTTTTTCATGATATATATTTTTCATTATAAAGTTTGAACGTTGACATTATGTGCGAAATACTGCATCATCTATGACCTTCACGCGAAATTTTGCAAGCATTGATCCTTTTGAGGCAACATTCAGCATCTTTTTCACACATATTGTTCGGCATCTCTGCCATAATTTGAAGTGCTCAAGAGTTGAATGCTCAGCTGGGTTCAGATTTTGCGGGAGTTGGACTGTATATGGATGTAGGCGTAAATCTAAATACCAAACATGTCATAATATGCGGTGAGACAGCCCTTCGAGTATTTTCGGCATCATTTTGTGACTGTGTTGTCCGACATGTTGAATTCCACTTTATCTTTTCATCGGATTCCTGGTCTTCCCGTTCTGGGTGGCTCTCTTTTATATACCTTTTGGGCTGGGGCATCCTCATCCATTCTCACAATATGACCTAGCCAACGTAGTCGCTGCAGTTCGATACGTCTGAGTATGTCGATGTCCGATAATAGATAGCACAGTTCATGGTTCATTCGACGGTGATATTCACCGTTGTCGTAGATCGGCACATAGATCTTCCGGAGAAATTTTCTCTCAAACACTCCAATTGCTGCCCCATATGCTTGCGCAAGTACTAGTCTTGGGGAATTTCGTTCAGTACAGTGATCAAACGAACTAGGTCTTTTTTTAAACTGAACTAGATCGTTCACATCGTCAAATGGTCACTCAGTTCAATTGGCATTGCATTTAAAATGCCAGCTTCATCAACCGCAAAGAATGGTGACCTTTTCCAATTGTTCGAAGAACTTGACTATCTATTTTCTGCACTCCATTATATTCGACTGCACATTTGTTACCGCTACAGTTGTTGCTCCGGACACTTGTGCTACTTCTTCCGGGGTTTCCAACTCCATTCTACCGGCTGCCTTTGGGAGTTAATTAAAGCAAATGGGTTCTATCCTTTTGAATGTCGCTTCAAATTATTTACTGTCCCCCTAGCTATGCTTAGTATTCGCATTTGGTCTTTTGAACGCCGCAATGGACTAGATACACAGGGGATGCTCAGGTTGAACACTGAATTCGTTCTCATCTCGTTGTGACAAAATTCATTGGCTCGTTCGCCTTAAAGTTCCAGAAAATGTGACAGATGGTGGTTTGATTGAGTCATCGATTGGTAGATCTGTGGATTCAGATCCCTGTCTAGCTAGTTCGTCTGCCTTTTCATTACCCATGATGTCACAGTGTTTTGGTACCCAACACAGCCGATATCTGTTAGTGTTATTCTACACCCGAGGACGACCTCAGACTTGATTTTACAGAATTTGATGGCTTTAAGATGCTCCTTACTATCCACAAAGTTAGTCACCGATTCAACGATCTCTGCATCCAGACTTTTTATCAATTCTGCTACCTTCCAAATCGCAAAGATTTAAGCTTGGAAAATACTACAGTTGCTATCCAATTTGTAGGTAAGCTCAAGGCCTCGCCTTTCACAGTACCTTCTCGCCCCTGTACCTTCATCCATCTTGGATTCGCTTGTGTAGAAGCCAGACCGTCCTGAGGAGAGTTACTACGGTTCCAGTCGTCTCTACTGGGGATAACGACATCTATATAGTCAAATCTCAGGTCTGGTGATGTGATACCTAGCATTCCGTTTACACCTGCTTGTGGGGTGCTCCCCGCGGTTCCAGTTATTAGAATCGAGGCGACTCTCTGTACATTGTCTAGTTTGCTGGAATTATGGCACAGGCAGTGCCACCAAACAAGATATCCATAGGAAATGTTGGGTCTTTTATTTTATTAAAATAAAACTATAAAATTATCGTAATACAAATGTTTTTTATCTATAACTCTATTAATAATATTCACATTGATTATTTCCTATTTTACAGCATGGTGGTGGGCACACTTTTTGCAGTTGTGTTGTTGCGGGAGTTGTACAAATTCTTATTGGCATTGTACCGCCACGAACGCATATACGTTCACACATTTGCATACCAGCTGGCACGAGTTGCGTTGTTGGAGGACATGCAAAACAAACATTTCCTAAATAAAAAATAATAATATAATTAAAAATAAAATAAATATTTACAAAATTTACCTCCAAAGAACAAAAAGAACATTGGGAGCAGGAATAGAAATGTTGAAACCATCGTATTCCGTGTTTAATTGAAATTAATACTTAACAGGGTAGTTGTGGAATCAGCAAAAATTTACATTATTTCATTTTACAATATGTGTTTTTTAGGACTTTGCATGTATTATTTTCATTTCATTACAGTTGTTTTGTTTTTCATATTTAATTGTCTAAAAGGTTAATAAACTTTACTTTTAATTTCTTTTAAGAAGAAATAAATTCAAAATTTCCTTATCAGCCATGGCTTCAGGCAATCCGGAAGTATAACTTTTATAGAAGGAGTTTCCTGATTGATTTGTTCTTTTTAATACAACAGCAAACATTTTTTAATTTTCCCAAAATAAAATATATATTGTAGTATCAATGCAAGATACACAATAACGATCATCAACATATAAATATATCGGGCATAGTAATGCCACAAGATATTCCAATAGTAAAACAACTCCAGTCAATATGAAAATAAAGTCATCGCTGATGATAACATTACTCCTATTATCAGTTATATTAACGGCCAATGGTATGTATTTAGTATTAAAAATAAATATTCTTTTTAACATTAATATTTGGTTTTATCTAATTAATATACAGCACAAATTCGACGCTGCCCTGGTAGTAGAATACGTTGGCCCGCTGGACGCAGATTGTGTGAACGAATGTGTGCTGGCAATAGACCACCGTTGACAATTTGCCATACACCAAATCGGCCCAGAGAAGTAATAATGTGTCCATCAAGATGTTGTTCAATGGGAAGTGGTTGTCGTTATATTTAAATAAATTATATATAAAAATGTTGATATAATATATTAATGTTGCATAATAATAATTATATATATTAATGATAAATATATAATTTAAAAAATGCCGGAGCAATGATGATGATTACAGCCATCTTACAATTCTTAATATATTATTTTCTAACAAGCGATATTATTTATTACCCTGTCTTTGACTTTTGACATTAGAAACTACGTAAAATTCCATATATTAAAACCAAAATAAAACTTCTTAGGCTTAAATATTAAAATATCGAGCCACTCAGTCAATATAATTTCTATCTGCCTGGAATACAATACATCCTTGACACGAGAAGTCAACCTACATCTTCACTTTTCTGTCGAAGGCAGATTTAAAGAAAAGGTTTTTAATCCAAAAAATGATTATAGTTTTCTTAAATACCCGAAAAGCTATTGCTGGCATTTTTTTGTGAGAAAATGTATTAACTTGAACAAAAATTATATACTTGTCCAAATGGCAAACAACTATCATATCTAGGAGGAAACCACGACATCATCCTAGTCTTCCCAAGCAATATGATTTTTTAGCTAGATAGTCCCTGCGGTTATCTGTGATGTAAGATTTCAGTGGCCGATACTGATTTCATAGTTTTCTTAAAGACCCGAAAAGCTATTGCTGGCATTTTTTGTGAGAAAATGTATTAACTTGAACAAAAATTATATGATAATTGTCCGAATCGCAAACAACTATCAGATCTAGGAGGAAACCACGACATCATCCTAGTCTTCCCAAGCAATATAATTTGTTAGCTAGATAGTCCCTGCGGTTATCTGTGATGTAATATTTCAGTGGCCGATACTAAACTCCTTCATAAAGTCATAAAAAAGTAGTAAAGTTGGACAGGGTCGAATATATGATACACCCTACACCCCATTGGGTGTATTCAACTGAGGTATCCTAACACACGTCACATTTTTGAAGGACCATTGACATGAAATTGAACAAACTTAAATAGTTGAATTCCCGCGATCACTTTCGGGGGCAAAATAAAACTTTAAATGTTAAATAAATCAAACACAATTGAATTTTTTGCAATTCACCCTTTTTTGTAGTACTTTATAAGTAGTATCAGTGGCAAAAAAATAATTGAGAGCCTCCGGTTTTGATCGTTTGAGATAAAATGCACAAAAGAGCGCTAATAATTGCTAAACTCTGCGAATTGTGTGAGCATTTTGAATTTTAAATATTCTTTACATAGGTAATAAATATTAAGCATTATTATTGTACTTTCACAATTGGGCCCGTAAATTCTTTAAATTTGTTGCTTAATTAACATGAAGTCGGTCTATAATATATACGGAACTATGTATAAATTGGAGGCTAGACTAAATTGTATACGCGGTGCAACATTTAGTGTCAATTTGCATAAAATCGGTCGAAAATATATATGGAAACTAGAACTTAATCTTAACCTATTTAAACAAAAGTTGTCACACTTTAGGCTATACTAACTTCTGCACATTGTACCAATGTTGTGTTAAAATCGGACTGACTTCAACAAAAATTGATACACGTTAGTTTCTACTAACTACGTACAGCAATATTGTATGCCAATCGGACATATTTTGAGTCTATTGTGCAATATTTACTTAAAATCAAACGAACATATATATGGGGACTATATATAAATCTGAACCGATTTAATGGATACTTTCCATACATTAGGTTATACTAACTTCAGAACCTTGTGCAAATTGTTCTGGATATTTGGTGCACCTTTTTTTAATCTAAATTTGAACCGAATTTTAATATGGTACGTCCTTAGGCCCCAAATTTCATTCCGACCATAAATGCGACCTGTACTTTATTTACAACATGGGCAAACATACGAACATACCGAAACTGATTCTATACATATTCTCAAAAGGAACCATGCGTCAAGTATAGAATAAACAAGAAAATAACATAGTTAATTACGGCCGGGCCGAACTATAACCCCCATCATGAGGTGGACATTTAAAATACCAATGATCGTTCGGGATCTTCATAAATTGCGAGTAGGAAGATTTTACACCCAATGAGAACCAAAATAATGTATATTGGAGAGCCTTTATTCTAAAATATGGACCGATATTGATAATTTTCGGTATTGAGATTTGCTTCATAATAGGTAGTCAAAATACCAAATCACAGCCAATACCAAAGTACCCAATATTTGGGATACGGTTATATTGGCTATATACCAAAAATGTGAAATCTTATTTTCAATATCAAACGTCCTCTCATCTAGACAACATTTTGCAATATTGTTGTTTGATAGTGTTAATATTTAAAATTAGAGTAAATATTTTTCATAGCCGAGTAAGGGAGGCTGGAGCAGCTTCGGCACTTTTTGTTTATCTCAGTACATACTTATTCAACAGATATAAAAAGTTTATGGCTGATTATTTTAATCTGATTCATTATTTAAAAACTCGTTCCAAATGCATATGATAAATTATTAAATGTTAAATATTGTTAGTTTTGTAAAAAAATCAAATTCGAGGATGGCGCCCCTACCCGGCATAGCTTTCGCATATGATGGGGCACATTTGGCTCCCATAGCATGCTGATAATTATTATCGATATGAGTTTATTATCCGACTCTGTTTGACTTTTAAGGCTTTATATTTTCTAACGGCGGACGTTGAATTCTTAACCCTACGGTCAATAACCAAAAAACTATACGTAGATCAATAACCGTGGTACATTTGTACCCATCTAAAGATAGCGCTGTAATTCATTAAGAAATTGGAGTATCGTGCGGTTATTTGTTTAAAATTAGTCTGTACGGATCTGATCTAGATGTAGGAACTCAATATTATATATACATAAAAAATATATATATATATAAATATCCATGTTTAAATCATACTCTACCTAAAACAATCATAATAATTTCGTTGTAGCTTTCGAATGGGTTAAGCTTTTTTAATTATGAGCCCCTGTATACCAAAGGAAAATCAAGGTAGTTTCTGACTTCCACGAACAACCCTGATGGCCCCATGATGTCTAGGGCCACAAAAATTTGCAGAGGAGTTGGGGAACAACTAAATAAGATCCCTATCAAAAAATTATAAAAAAAAATTAAGAAAGCTTAATTAAGAAAGCTACAACGAAATTAAGAAAGCTACAACGAAATTATTATGATTGTTTTAGATAGATTATCATTTAAACATGAGTTTAAATATATATTCCTTTAATGTATATATAATTTAGAGTTCCAACATCTAGATCAGATCCGTACATTTAATTTAAAACAAAAAAACCCCACGATAAGCGATTTTTTTAATAAATTACAGCGTTATACAAATGTACCACGGTTATTGATCTACGTAGGTAATATCTTTAAAAAATTATATATGGAAAATATTTATATTTTTTTCTTCAATTATGGGTGAAAATACCTCAACAGTGATTCCTCAAAATTTGATTCAAATACTCCACTATTGAAAATTTTACCGCATTTTTATTCGAAAAAAGGTACAAATGTACCCGGTTATTGACCTTAGGGTTAAGGCAACAGGGTTAAGTCAGAAATAGTTTTCTCTATCGCATATTCGTCAATATCGTCACGTTATCTATTATATATGTATTTTCGATCCATATTAAAGTATTTTTTTAAACACAACCTCAAAAACATTTAAAGGAACTTTCTGTAAATGGATGTTCCTCACAATACAATACAATACTTAATCTGCCCAGAAGGTTTTTCTATTAATCTTAAAAAAAAAAAAAAAAAAACATTATATTTTTAATTATTTTTATAAGAATAAACAGTGTAGTAGCCGAGTTTTTCATAGTACTGCATTGAAAATTGAAAAGCTTTATACACATTCCGTAAATATTACAAAAATATTTTTAAAAATACAAAACCCGTGCTTATTGGCTAGAGATTTCAAACATTGAGATAGTTATTTATTTTTATATTTGATACCTATCGGTCAAAGCTTGTGGTGTACAATGAGAGCTTCATATTGAAAATGCCATTGCCGGAGGAGGTCCAATCCGAAGCAGCCCCAGTTTCCAGTGGATATGGTTCAGTCGTCTTCAAATATTATCGGCAATCATTTAATTTTTATTAATTTATATCCCAATATAAATTACCAAAAATGTACGAATGTCATAACATCACCTGCATAGGATTTCAAAGGAATAGAATATGACTGCCAATGAAAAACTTTAACATCACCATTGATGAGCATCTAGTTAGACATCCTAGAGCCCATTTTACATTCAAAAGAGGATTTATCTACTTCATAAGTATATTTCTAATAGTATTTCAACTCACCATTATGGCTCCAAAAGTATCACAAAAATTACATATCATTTTGGATATTCTTTCACTTGACATATCCTTTTATAAGGGATAATGAAGATGATACTAATATTTCACATTTAAATATATAAAATAATAGAAAAAACTATTTCATCACTTTTCAAATTAAAAACAGCCTACCGAAATAGATGAACTGCCAATAGTCTCCAAAATGTTATTTTGATTCTCTACAAAATCAAAATATCGATTTTTTCCATTTCATAACGATTAATCGAAAATCGACCTATGTATCTCTACAATGAAAATTAAGTGGTATACACACTAGCAGCTTTGAATACTGGATTGCAAGATATACTTCTCATACCCATACTTCCAAAGAGAAAAACTATTAAAATGTATAATGGGAAAATTTACAGCAATTTAGCTTCTTTCGAAATTATTGTGGTTAGAGAATACACAACAAGTACATAAAGATTTATAAAAAAATAAATATTCTTGTAGGTTCTAGAACGTATGATATTTACACATATCAAATTATATATATTAAAAAATGAATTGATATCTCAAAAGTTGTTTATGATTTCTCTTCCCACATCGTCTACAATATTTCCAACATTCTTAAAATTTCCAAACGAGCGTCAAATCAATATTAGAGTTGCATGCATTTGTTTACTGCATGTAAACAAGGCCCATATTGTCATTCAAAACCGATGGTGTGTATTCCCCTTCAATCATAAATGTCAAACAAAGGAAAATTAGTAGAGTTGGGCAATCTAGTTCACGTAGCGGATCGATCATTCTCGTTTCTTTTTTAAAAAGGAACTAGTTCCTTAATGTAGTTCCTTTGAACTATGTAATTACTTCATAATTAAGAGTCGAACCACGAATGAGAGAGGGAACAACGCTCGTCTGTACATGGCATTAGACTTTTCAATACAAAAAGTCGATTAATCGAAAGTCGATTTACTTATCCCTAATCATAATTTGCCTAAACCTCATTCGTAAACAACACGGTTTCCATTTAGTCTCTATCCCACTTCAATCGTAAACTTTCGGTTATACCATTTTGAGTTCATCTTTATCGGCCATTTTGTCTTCTCCTCCCATTCGTTAGCAGGTGGAACGTTTTTCAATTTTTTCAGTCGTCGTTTTTATTTTAGCTCCGTTCCAAAACCTAAAAGAATCTACTAATTTTACAAGTTTTGCAACTTTTTACTCGAAAACCGTTCCTGAACCCATAAAACTGGTAAAGCATTGAATCAAATTTAAGAGAGCACAAAACAAAATGGCTTTCTCTTTGTAAACTTTTTGTTATGTTGATTTTGAAGTATTGCCATCTAATTTTGGCATATTTACTAGATTTGCGTTCCCGAACTTTTCAAATTATTTTGTACTCCGAGACTTGAAATGTTTCCCTTTTACTAGCTTTACTATTAAACAAGTGAAAAAGCGTTAAGTTCGGCCGGGCCGAACTTTGGATACCCTCCACCACAGGTATACTGACAGGTATTTGAAATGAAAAAGTGGACCGATATTTATAATTTTAAATAGAGATATTTGGTACCCAATATGAACCCACTGTACCAAATTTCAGCGAATTCGGTTGAAAATCGCGCTTAAGAACCTCAAAATACCGAAAATTTGGGGTGCCCTTATATTTGGGGCTACCAGAAAAAGTGGGCCGATATTTATAATTTTTAGTAGAGATATTTGGTACGCAATATGAACCCAATGTACAAAATTGCAGCGAATTCGGTTGAAAAGCGCGCTCAAGAACCCCAAAATACCGAAATTGGGGGGTACCCTCATATGGGGGATATCCGAAAAAATTGACCTATATTTAAATTTTTTTGTGGAGAGATTTGGTACCTGCTAAGAACTCAAAATACTAAATTACAGCCAATTCGGTGAAAAATACGATAAAAACCCAAAAAATACTGAAAATTAGGAGGTACCGTTATATGGGGGCTACAAGAAAAAGTGGACCTATATTTATAATTTTTTGTGGATACATTTACTACAAATTCGCTTGAAAAACGCGCTCAAGAACCCCAAAATACCGAAAATTGGGGGGTACCCTTATATGGGAGCTATGCCTAAACGTGGACCGATATATCCCATCTTCGAACTTGACCTCCCTGCAGACAAAAGACAACCCTATGCAAAATTTCAGCACCCTATCTCAATTCCTTCAGAAGATAGCGTGATTACAACAGACGGACGGACATGGCTAGATCGTCTTAGAATTTTACCCTGATCAAGAATATATATACTTTATAGTGTCGGAAATGAATATTTCGATGAGTTACAAACGGAATGACAAAATTAATATACCCTCCATACTATGGTGGAGGGTATAAAAAGTACTGGAACAGACCATTTGTTGGCGAAGGTTTGCGTACGACGTCGCTTGAGTCTTGGCAGAACGACGATTAACAAGCGAATTTTATGAAGGCTGGAGTCTTGGAGGCTTCCCACTGTTCTTTTGAATCTCTCTCTTTTATTATTTTTTTTTTCGTTTTTCCATATATAGTTCCTTTGCTCCATATAGTTCCTTTGCTCTTTATAGTTCCTATGCTCCAAATAGTTCCTTTGCTCCATATAGTTCCTTTGCTCTTTATAGTTCCTTTGCTCCATACAGTTCCTTTGCTTCAAATAGTTCAAAAAAGGAACTGGATCAGAGAAAGGAATTATATTAATTAAAGAACTGGAACTAGTTCCGTTCGTTCCTTTCTCGGAATAGTTCCAATGAACTAGTTCGTTCCGGAACTAAAAATTAGCGGATAGAATTCTACATCATTTCATCCAAAGATTTTATTTATAAAAAAGGAAAAAATAGAATTCTGCACAAAAATAAATCTATTCATTCCACACGACAACAGAAAAAAATCAAGCGAGCAAAACTCGTCAAGCGTGCAGACCATCATCAATAGATGATGAGACAAATAAATCGAAAAACATGTTGTTGGTGGGGGCCAATGACGTTGGCCAAATCAATATTTCTCTTGGGCATTATTGCGGCATTTTTCCACGCCAAACTGGTGGAGGGTCGTAAACATCATTTGGAAGTGCAGGTAAATTCACGAAGGGTATGTGGTAAAATATATATTTTAATGTGTTATTGTCCTTTTTTCAGACGGACAGTCGTCCCTACATTGCTCTATCCACTTTTGGTTTCTACACCCATGGCCATTTGAATGTAAAATTAAGTAATCTAGTCTTGTCATCGGAGAAAGGCGATGAAAATGTAAGTTTCCTTTTTTTCGCGGAAGATTCCAATTGGAATAGATTTCAAGTAACACATGATTTTGTTTGTCATCCCTAGATTGGTTTGTCTCTGGACAAGACCACCATCGATCAAATGAATCCCTATTTGGATTCACATCAAAACAAATGTCTGCTTGAAGAATCATCGGGTCTACAAAGAAATGGTCCGATTCTATTCTTTTTGTTCGATTTGAAAAAGTTACAGTAAGTATTTTGTTCAAAGTGTGTGCATGCAGCACAGCAATTGCATTAAAAATTGCTTCGATTTGTGACTGGTGTGTAGGAATGTGGGTGTGTGTGTGTTAAGGGCGGTAACTTTAGAATAGACTAGGTGAGTGAGTGACTGTCACTGTGACAACGTGAAAACTAAACAGAACTTGTTATTAAATAATAGTGCAGAATGTTGGTGTCTGTCACAAAGTTCAATGTGTTAATGGCTAAATGAGATGAGGCGGGAATTTTGGTGGATGTCCGTACTTGAAGGGTGTACTATTTGTACCACTAATGGAATCTATATAGAGAATACCTTGTTTTTTAAATATTTTAAAGTAGGAATTTTCAATAAGTCGAAACAAAATCGACTTGAGACATATCTCTTACCTCATATACTAACCTTCTCGATAATGTACACGGTTGAATTATCGTCCTAGTAGCAATATCCTGGTCTGATATGTTGTTTCGGTAAGTCCTTACCAGAGGTCGCACCAAGCCTCCATGCAATATTCAGACAAAACCACACTACCTCCCACTTCTTAACTAAGTTTTTGGAGAGTGGGAAATTCATTTTCTTATATCATCCAACACTAACATTTTACTGGTACACTTGTCCTACCAATTGTCTACAAGCCCGTTGCTTACCTATTGGCAATCCCAAATGTACAGTTATAAGAAAATCGTTGGGAAATTTATGACGTAGATCTTCAAATTAAAATATTGCTCTATTCCTATAGCACAGACCAAGGCAGTAACCATAGCAGGATTGTCGGGCCGATTGAATTGGCTACTAGGAGCCAATTGTCTTTGTTGCCAATTCTTTACCATAGTATTAGAATATGCCATGGTCGACCTAAAGTCCTCAAGCTCCAAACTTCCAAGGAATCTTATGAGAAAACCACATTTCCTACATATTTAAGCGATCTTATTCTCACTGATGTTGGTTTGAATGCCTAGACACTAGATTACCGAAGGCGGTCATTTTTTCAATTTCAAGTACAAAAACATGGTGACAAGACCTGAACCAGATTGAATTAAACAAGAAGATAAAACTGCTGCAACAACAACTAAATATGTCAATGTTAAGGAAGCATCCGACAAAATATCTATCTATTGCCTAGAATCTCTGATCAATCATATATAATATTCCTAAATGATGAGAAATCCTTGCTACCAAATTTAAATGTACAAAAATCATACATTTTGATGACTTTTCTAAAGCTCCTAATAGAATCTGTGTCGGTTTTTCTAAAGCTCTTAATAGAATCTGTGTCGCTAACAATGACCTTTGTGCAGACTTTGGATGTCATTTTCATAGAATAACACATTGGAATAATATAAGACAGAACAATGAACCTCAGTGAAACTGTCTAAAGAAACTTCTTGTAATGAATTCCAAAAAGCCGTTAATTGCAACGCTTTCCTTCAAAATACACAAAAAATAGGGCGGGGGCTTTTATAATTTTACGCTGATGAAGTGGGCTTAAAGTAATGGGGTCTCCGACGAATATTTCCAAGTGTTTGGAAATGGGATGTACAATTTAATATTATGGTGTTGGTTATCAACATGTGGATTTTGGTTTTTGGAAATTGTTGTTGTAACAGTTTGGTGGTTGGAGAAAGTTCTTTCCTGAAAATATTGGCACAATAAATTGAAAAGGAAAATTGGCAACTTGTAGGCTCGGACGGACAATTGAATAGATAGTGTGTAGCATGAGCTTTTTGCTGGCAAAGGGGCAACTATTTAGAATTTTGGGGACAATGCGCTCTCGATACGAATTGAGAACATATCTATACCCGCATTTTAGTTGTGAGTGAATCGAAGCGTTTTGCCTAGCAAGAAGCCTCCCATGGTCCGAAATTGCAGGAGGATGTTGGAGTAGGACTTTGTTGCATCTGTAACCATTTATGGCTTCGGAGACCACCTGTTGATCCCTGTACATTTGGGCTGTTATTTTAAGAAGTTTTACATTTTTGAGGCTGAACAAACAAGAGGCTATCTCAAAGATTATTCTCCAAATTTTTTCCAATCTAGCAATTTTAAGTTTAAAATCGTGATTGTTTATGTTTTTTAGTGTATCTAAAAAAAATATTTCCTATTCTATCATTGTTTTTGCAAACAATGATTATAACATTAAGATATCAGATGACTAAGCCGGGTGATAACATATGATAGCATATATAAACAAATCAAAAAAACAAAAAAAAAACACACACACACACCCATACCGCTTATCATGCCCCAAAAAAATTGCTAATAAATAATACTTTTTTACTTAATCACGTACTAATTACATTAAATGTAATTTATTTCCCCCCCTTCATCTTTACACCCAACGTAGAGTCCATGTAAAATGTTCACCCGAATGGAGAAATCAACACATTTATCGTGATTCCTCCATGTTTCCCATGTACCGAAATAAGAGACAATCAAAATTGCACGAAGACAATTTAATATTGGGACCAAGACGTCGAAGACGTGATTTGGCTCCTCACGATGGTGAGGCTAATGTCGATACAAATGCTGCAGCTGATGCTGGTGCTGCTGTCGTTGAAAATTTCGATGATGATGATGAATCATATGAAGCTCCATCGATACCATCTAAACCCCAAGTACCGGAAAAGAAAGATGAAGATAATGTAATATCTGAGGATAAATTAGATGAACAAAAAGTAATGCCTGAGACTAAAACGAAAGATGTTAAGGATAATGGTGTTGTGGCTGCTGCTGCACCCAAAAGAGAAGAAAAACTAATCAAACCTATAGGTGGCGGTGATGTGCCAAATCCAGCTGTTAAAGAGACGGTTGTAGCTTCGGGTGAAAATATGATGCAACAGAATGCCTTCTGTAATAATATGGCATTGCCATTGACAAAAACTACAATCGATGGGGTTAATTATTATAATATGTCGGTAAGTAGTACCATCTGAGAAATAATTTTTTAGTTTTAATACTGACCTAATTACCTATGTATGTAGCAATTGATATATTATCCAAAGCTAAACCCCTTCTTTAATATATTTCTTATTCTAGTTCTCCATGTTCGTAGCCACCTTGCATGAGGAAGGATTGTATAATTTATATTTCCACAATTGTGAAAATTATCACGGATATGAGAAGCAGGTTTCGTTTGTGGTAAGTATGGAATTAGAATAGAATATATAACTATTTATATTCGGACATTAGAATATGTTAATTTAAAAAGTATTGTATTATTATTTATATATTACAAATTCCATTTATTAAAAATGTACATTTCTTCATTTCCAGGTTGACATTGAAGAAAACAACAATGGCAATTATTTGTCTGCCGGTGAAATGCCCTTGCCTGCTCTATATCTTATGATGTCCATTTTATTCTTTTTATCTGGTCTATTTTGGGTGTTTATTTTAAAGAAGAGCAAGTAAGTTGCACCTTGAAATAAATTTAAAATTATATTTTTAATTGTTTTCTAATTTCTTTCAGGCACACTGTTTACAAGATTCATTACATCATGGCCGTTTTGGTATTCCTCAAATCCCTGTCGTTAATGTTCCATTCCATAAATTATCATTTTATTGAAATACGCGGAGAACATGTTGAAGCCTGGGCTATTCTATACTATATTGCACATTTGTAAGTATCAGAACGTTGTTCTCTCATTTTTTATATTCCAGAAAAAGATTACAAATTTGGCCTACGTTTTGGTATAATCCCCATAGCACTGAACCACTTTGGTGTTTTGAAGGTTTTTGCCGCATTTTCCTTAACCCTAATATAAAGATTTTTTTGGATCTTAGGTATTTTTATGGTCCTGTGTTTTTGGAGGATGAAGAGTTCATTGCAACAATTTTTCAATGTAGGTCTATGTTTGACAAAGTTCCTTCGTATCTTAGGTATTCTATGGTCCTGGGTTTTTGGAGGCTGTTTTGCTATGGCTCCCTTATACAAGCCCTAATTCATTTTAAGTGATTTTGATTTTTGAAAATTATTGTTGTAACAGGTTGGCTGTTGATGAAATTTCTTTCCTGAAGCTATTGGCAGAATAAATAGAAAAGGAAAATGAGCAATAGACTTGTCGGCTCGGACGGGCAATTGAATATATGGTGTGTGTTATGAGACCTTTGCTGGCAGGAGGGACAACTATTTAGAATTCCGAGGACAATTCGCTCTCGATACGAATTGAAAACATTGATATACCCGCATCTTAGTTGTGCCAGAAGGAAGAGCCCTCTCACTGTCCGAAATTCTAGAAGGATGTTGGAGTCAACAAGCTTGTTGATTCACAGATTTCATAGTGCTCGCTATCGACTATCTGTTGACGTCCGATGGAATGGCATCTTGGACGCCTTCATTGTTGTGCCTGAAGTCCTAATGGATATGTCGCGGACGTGGATCAGCCATCACTATATGATAGTTGGGATAACACGGCAAATAGGGTTGGCTGAGCAATTGAAAAAAAGTTGAAGTTTACCATGCCATCAATTTCCATCCACTACGAATTGTCAAAAGCACTCTGGATAGTCTCCGTAGCTGTTGCTCTTCCTCTGCTATCGGTGGCGGTGTTTCTCTTCGTGGATTGTGTATTTTCGAATTAATTTCTCAACTGCATTACTATGAATACGATTAAATTCTGGTTGTTGTAGCAGCTCTATTGTTTTTACATAATAGGCTGATGTGACAGACGTTGGCCGAGAAAGACTCGGGTCGTTTCGGATCGTAGACCCCGCTGTCGTGGAAACGATCCAATTCTGGTTGATATGCCTGTTGATCTAGAGGCCATCTTTTGTACCTCTGAAACTCTATCCAGATTATGAAGATCCATCCTGACATGCCAGGATGGTGGATGTCTATCCATACGATGATGGTTTGGATGATTGCTTTGGTACAACTAAGTAGATATTGCCTCGAGAATATCTTGCTGTGTTATTGCACAGAAAGTCTCCTTATGTAAGTAGTCCATTGGAGTCATGAGGAGATCCCTATTGCAGTCCTCAGGGCGTCATTCTGGCAGGATTGAATGGTTTTCGATTGCGTTGCGGACAACACTGGAGCCGCATAGTTTACCACATGCCAACCTATTGCTGTATATGCTGTTACAGTAGATATCGGATATAAGAAACTCAAAAAAAGCCGGAGATTTCTTTCTTATATGCGTTTTTTTCTTATATGAAATTATCGGACATAAGAACATATAAGCTCGGTGTTTTTGATAATCTTTCTTATATGCGATTTTTTCTTACATGAGATGTGCTTATATCCGATATCTACTGTAACAAGATTAGTGCCGGCTAGTGTCTTGAGAACCTTGATCCTACTCCTGACTGTATGGCAAATAGCAAAGTTGTCTCTAGCTTTTAGAGATTGCTGGTGGAAAAAGGTTAGGAACAATGTTGCTTCGAAATGACATTCGATAGTTATTCCTAGGGCACTGTTTTGCGCATGTTGGTCCGAACCTGGGCAGAATCTCGACTGAAATAACTAGTTCAATCAAATTTCCCCCCTGTGTTAAGGTGAATATGGCGTGGATAAGTGTTGAAGCTGGCACTTATTTCAGCTATACATACTTCCGAAAACGGGGGTAGTGCAGTGGATAGTGTCCCGGCTTCGAATACCAAGAAAGAAATAACTACTCCTGTGTTTTCGTTTTTTCGATCATTTGTAAAAATAGACTTACGCCCTAATTACTCTAAAAATAAAATCTCGGCATCAATGCATGAGGTAGTGCCACAGAGAGAAGAGAAATTACGATTCTAAATAAGTAAGAATACCAATCGCAGCACACAAATCAAGGATGTATTGCTTCTATTCAACGATAGATGGCGTTCTCATTGCCTAGGACAATTTACAGCAGGCCAATATATTTAACTAGTATAAAAAGCAATAAGTAACAAAACAAGGATATGACGAGTAGATTACGATGTTTGGTGGAGTATCGGGAGAATAATTGATCTTGAAGGCATGAATGGGCAATAATCGGCCCAAGATAACATATTTATACCTTGTCGAGGTGCAGGGAGCTTTGCAAGGTAGAAGTTGATGTTGTGACAAGATTTCTCCTTTGCCGTACGCTCCTATCTCGGAAGCTCTCTGACAAAATATAAATGTCAGGGGATAGTGTCATCCAGAGGAAAAATTGCTACCTTAAATAAGCAAATATTCCAAACACTGCATAAATTTCAAGAAGACGTTGTTTCTAGTCAACGAAAGATGGCATCCCCATTACCCTGGACAAGCTATAGCATCATCTACTAGCTGGAATAAAAAATGACTAATAAAACTAACGCAAGGACAAATCGTGTGAGATCTAGAGTTGGAAGCTCACTCAATCCAAGAGGGGTATCAGGAGAAAAACAGTTTCTCAAAGATATGATTGTGCAATTGTATGGACAAGATAACTTATTAATGCCGTGTGAAAATGTAGGAAGATTTGAAATTTTGAGGTTGAATAGGAGTTTTGACAAGTCTCTTCCTCATTTTAATTTGTTAAAATTGAATTTTCTGCCTCGGCATTCTAACTTCGTCATCAACAGATGGCAATAACACAAAAAGAAATATCAGTAGGTAACTTCGCCAAGTGGACAGATGGCAACACTAAATAAGCAAGGATACCAACCACTGCAAATAATTGCAGGAGGTGTTATTTCTAGCCAACGATAGATGGCAGCCCCATTACCGAGGATAGGCTGGCTTAGTATGATAAATTCTCCAGTATATTTCGGCTATCCAGGTTAAGGGTGGGGTATAATTCGATCGACTTTTCATATTTCTAGTATTTCCGATATGTTAACCGAAATATTAAGTAGTTCGCAAGGTATATGAATCTATTGGATCGATTGAATTTGCATTTCAAATATGGGAAAATATGTGGAAGCTTTTACTTGTCCATGTTGATAATAGTAACTTACATTTATATCTTATCTTTTATCCAACATCGCATTTTTTCTTTTAGACTTAAAGGAGCTGTACTTTTCATAACAATTGTATTGATCGGTACCGGTTGGACCTTCATTAAACACATACTTTCGGATAAAGATAAGAAGATCTTTATGGTTGTTATACCACTACAGGTAAAGTCCACTTACTGCTGACATTTTCTTTCAACAAATCTAAGAAAATACAATTTCTTTTCAGGTTTTAGCCAACGTTGCTGAAATTATTATCGAAGAATCGGAAGAAAGTGATGTGGAATTCCGCACATGGCATAACATCTTCATTTTTGTCGATTTACTGTGTTGCGGTGCAATTCTATTCCCCATTGTATGGTCAATACGTCATTTGCACGAAGCCTCAGCGACAGATGGCAAAGCTGCCATAAATCTACGCAAATTGAAATTGTTCCGCCAATTTTATATTATGATTGTTTGTTATATTTACTTTACCCGCATTATTGTTTATCTGCTGAAAATGACAGTGGCATTCCAATATGCTTGGCTGGATGAGATGTTCCGTGAAATGGCCACATATGTATTCTTTGTACTGACGGGTTATAAATTCCGTCCAACATCATCACATCCCTATTTTGCTGTCGACGATGATGATGACGACGACGAGGTGGAGGTGTTGACAGAGTCGGGTCTCACACACAATACCATACATCGTACAAAAGCTCAATCCCGTAATATTGTATCGGGTACAACCATTATCGAGGGCAATGATGAGGAGAAGGAGAATTTAATATCGAAACGTGAATCTAGTCATGAATACGATTAGATGTTAAGCCGTAGTAGAATGGAACTAACAAAACAACAATTTAGATTATTTGTATATGTTTTTTAATTTAATTTGACTTTATTATTTGTAACCAAGAAGGATTTTTTCACCTTTGGTGGTGGTTACAAAATATGGGCCTTATATTTCATTTTATTTTAAACACATTTGTCACACGCTTAAGGCCAAGGGCTTAGATGGTGAACATTTTGCCATGTGAAATGATTTATTTGATCCGTATTTCGATTTTATCACCATCAATTTTTTTATTAGTTTTTTTCTTAAATAACAAAATATCAGACAGACTGAAAATGATGTTTATTTGTGTTAAATAGTTTGGTTTTTAATTTGTTCTTCTGTTGCTGAAGTTTTTGAATATTATTTTATTTTTTCGATTTGCGAACCTTAGACACGAAGAAGTATTTGTAAATTTAGGCCATTTAGATGAATATATTTTGCTTTCGCTATCTCCAATTCCAGGAATATTTATATAACACAGTATGAACACAATAAAGAAACATAATTTTATAATTCATTTGTAACCAATTTAGAAATATTAGAATAAAAATCGGAATGTGAAAAAATATCTCCAAAAAATTACATTCGTTTTATTTTGGGTGTTTTAAAAATTGTTAAAATTGAACTGAGTTTTGATTTTATTTAGACTCTACTGCCCAACTACGTTTGCTTGGAAAATGCATAACTTTTTGTTATTTGTGAAGAACGTGGTTATGTTTTTAAAACTTTATGGGAATGTACCAGCGGACCAATGATATTGGTTTGGTAAATGTAATTTTGATATTGGTTTGGTAAATGTAATTTTTTATATACCCTCTTTATTCATAAGGCAGAGGGTATACAAATTTAATATAAAATTCTCACCTTGAAGAAAAGCTCCTGTCCCATCTCTTTACTCTCCTAAGCTCACGAGGGTAGTAGAGATCAAACACCGACTGCAACTGCGACGACAACGATTATTCAGACGATTGAGGATAACACGAACAAGTGAAAAAGCGTTAAGTTCGACCGGCCCGAACCTTACATACCCTCCACCATAGATATACTGACAGGTACTAGAAATGAAAATATAGGGAACATACCAAAAAGTGGACCTATACCGACACTTCTAAAAATGGATTATGTAAACTATAATACAAATTTCAGAAATTTTTCAGGAATAATTATACCCTCAGCCTTATGGCTAATGATGGTGTATACACTTTAACACGTTGAAAATGTGCCTCATCGAAATATTGGTTCTAGACTCCATGTTTCTTTGGACCAAATCCGTTTCAGAAAATTTAGATTTCATCCAAACCTTGCCCATCTTATTATTTCTTCCAAACTTAGTTTAAAATTCGAAGATGGGGAATATCGGTCCACTCCTTCTGAGACCTCCACATAGGGGCTAGGCCTAAATGCGGCTATAGTTCATTATCAAACGTTACGTTCTAATTTTTTATCTCCTCCGCAGGTGAAATGATTACAACAGAGTCTTAGAACCAAAATCAAAACGCGGAATAAATCAGATAACTATTTTAATATAAAAAAGGGTAAGGAGATTTGTTACCATATACGACTACAAAATACCAAATTGCAGCTAATTCGGTTGAAAAACGCGCTCAAGATTCCCAAAATACCGAAAATTGGGGGTATCCTATGGGGGCTATCCGAAAAAAAATGGACCTATACTTATAATTTTTTGTGGAGAGATTTAGTACCTATTAAGAACTCAAAATACTAAATTACAGCTAATTCGACGGAAAAATACGAGCAAAACAAAATACCGAAAACTAGGAGGTACCGTTATATGGGGGCTACCAGGAAAAGGGGACCTATATTTATAATTTTTTTGTGGAGACATTTAGTACCCAATAAGAACCCAATGTAGCAAATTTCAACGAATTCGGATGAAAAACTCGTCCAAGAACCCCAAAATACCGAAAATTGGGGGGTACCCATATATGAGAGCTATGCCTAAACGTGGACCGATAAAGCCCATCTTCGATCTTGACCTGCCTGCAGACAAAAGACTCTATGTACAATTTTGGCGATTCTATCTCATTGCTATATCGTCATAGAATTTTCCGCTGATCAAGAATGTATATATACTTTATAGGGTCGGAAATGATTATTTCGATGAGTTACAAACGGAAAAACAAAATTAATATACCCTCCATACAATGGTGGAGGGTACAAAATGTAAACAAACGAGCAATAGAGATGAAACAACGACGGCGGCGACCGCGACCACAACGATTGTTCATACGGCCGAGGATAAGACGAAAAACGTAAATAAACGAAACCACGAAATGACCCCGAATCTAAACAATGAACAAATGGTAGCAAAAACACACAGCCCGATTTTATTTTTTACACAACATTTTAAATTTACAATTATATGTTCAATGATTTGACAAATTCGATTTGAAAACTTCACTTTGGCCAATAACTTTGATTTACAAGAAGGAATTCAAACATTGATAATTACATAGGGGCAATAGAACACACAATGGAAAAACGAACACCGAACAAATATGAGCAGACAACTTGCAAATAAAACTACGCACAAAACTAAAAACGCAATTGGATTAAACTAAACTATATAAATTTACAAATGATCCATCATCTGAAATTAAATGACCGAAATTAAAGAAAACACGACTCGCGAAACTCCCGACGACAAATTACTCGCGCCCGGCTTTAATGAAAATACAAAGCAACTGAAGAGAACATAATTGTAGAGTTGCCCTAATCAATGTAATTAGATCAAAATTGGTGATGGTGGATGGACATCTTTCAGTCATTTAATTGAGGGATTAAATGAGTAAAAATATCGATTTTAAATACTGAAAGAGTCATTGAAAAAGTATAGGTCGGATTTATGATCCAAATTGAATGACATTTGACAAGGCTCATTTATTTGGCCCAGGAACGAACCCTATTGAAACTGGAAAAAATTGGTTCAGATTTAAATATAGGTCCCATATATATTATCGTCCGATTTAATGTAAATGGCGGCCCAAAGTCCCTATATATCATTCGATTTGCACGAAATTTGGCACAGCGTACTGAGTTAAGTCTAGCATGATGTGTGGTAAGTTTCGTGGAAATCGGTTTAGATTTAGATATAGCTCCCATATATATTTTCGTTCGATTTAATGTAAATGGTGTACCAAAGTCCCTATATATATGTCGATGTGCACGAAATTTGGCATTGAGTCTGTAATGATGTGTGTTAAGTTTTGTGAAAATTGGTTGAGATTTAGATATAGCTCCCATATATATTATCATCCGATTTAATGTGAATGGCCTACCAAAGTCCCTATATATCATTCGATTTGCGCGAAATTTGGCAAAGCGTGCCAAAATAGCCAGGCTGAATCCCATTTGGTTATTTTTATAAAAAAAAACTATTTATTAGTGGGGAATGTATGGCATTGTTCGCCGAGGGGTAAGGCAGGGAAGACTATAGTTTCGGATCGCGCCACTGATCCTCATCAGTTCTCTTAGTTTTTTGTTGGGATATTCTCCCCAGAAGCTATTTATTGCTTCGATACAAAAAACCTTTCATACCCAAATGTCTCTTGTAACAAAGCGAAGTACTTAGCTGAACAAAAATAGTTATTTTTTATAAAAATAACAACAATAACAATAGTCAGCCTGACTATTTTCCAAAAACAAAATACAAATGGTATCCCAAATAAACCACCAACACTACTATAGCTCTTATATATATTTTCGGCCGATTTTATGTTAATTGTGCACTAAAGACCAAACGTTTGGCCGATTGGCATTTTGTACAATGTACTGAAGTTACTATAAACTTAAGTGTGTCAAGTTTTCATTCATTTCGATCTATTCATGTTAATTGTACACCAAGTCAATGGGTGCCTTATTGAGATTAAATGAAATTTTTAGCATAGGTTGCAGAATGGCATGGTTAGGGATTGATGTTAGTCGGTTTACATGTAGATAAATATCGCATATTTAAGTTCGTTAAATTTCATGTCAATATTCCTTCGAAAAGGCGACGTCTGTTAAGACAAATATGGCCCAGTCCGACTTTACTACTTTCTTTACTGGTTTTCTATTGGATTAAGGTCTGGACTTTGGGCAGGCGTATCTAAAACATTGCCACAGGTACAAAGAAGCCACATCCGGATTATGCATATGTAAATTATGCTTAGGAATTTGTTTTAAAATGCGGCTCGTTGTCCCTAATGAACCCAAATCATGATATATACCCCCTAATCATTATTGAAATGTTTCCAAATTTGAATGTTAGCTTGTACCAAAAAACACCATTTTTGTTTAATGGCAAATTTTAACGTCGTCCCAATATTCAGTCGCCTGCAAACGTTCATATTGACGAATGAAAAAAACCTTGTTTATATATCTGCTGCTGATATGATAAATAACAAACAAATATCTAAATTTTGAAATGTTTAATAATAATCCTTGTGTAAACTCATTCTTGACTACATAAACAATGGGTGAAAATGTGTTGAAGCCAACGAGTTTTTTGTGTTCCTTCCTAATTTATGGCTAAACTACACGACGCACTCACATGTGATCAGTGACTAAGTTGCAGAATACCCTATGGACAATAAGGATCTAATGTATGATTTTTCGATATAATCCCAAAATGAATGCTGACATTTTGAAGCCGGTTTTTCGGTGTTTTTTGAATTTTTCTTATCCATCATCCAGATAATGGACTAAACTGGTTATAGCATTGTAGAACTCGTGATTTTGCCTCGTTTAGTGTATATCTCATGAATGTGCTCACCGTAGCTTCTTTGCAATTGGGTTCCAAAGTCGAAAATTTGGTGCGTAAATTTTTATAAAAAACATATTTTTTGAGTCTAAAATTAAGAAAGTGCATTCAAATTCCGTGGAACCCCGCGTGATTTTAGTTTTTTTACGTGCCGGATCTAATGAGCCCATCCATGTCCAATTCCACCCAATAAAACGGCGTATATACGTACCTTGAATGTGGGAAAAACTGCAAAAACTTATTTTGACAAATTCGCGTATATAATCGCGTTTTTCTTCGAATTGATTTCACGTGCATTCATTCTTGTATTATCATATTCGCGAATCTGTGTGAAAATAGGTCAAAAATATATCGATACGCGAATAATATCCGTATTTTATTCAAAATCGATTGTGGAGGCACATCTGCGGTTCTTCACCGATCCTTTTAAAACAGGTGTCCTTTTGTGTGTTTTCATAGGAGATTACTGAAATCTGATGCGCATAAAAATCGTATGGACGTTGAGTAATTTTTAGGGATTTTGCATAGCAAAGTGTATCGAGCGGCACACTTTGGCCGCTTAATGAAACCTCGAAAAATGCATAATTATTGGAAGAGATGGATTCGGTTTATACGAAAACCGCATGCGCATCAACTGATTTCAACGAATACGCGAACTGTATGCTGTTTAATGTTGATCATTTTAATATACGCTAACTGCAATATATTTGGTCATTTTTAAAGTCAAAACTCTTAACAGAGGAATCTACCGATATTTAACAATCGTCTAAAAGAATTTATAGAAGAAATCGTCACGTGTTGTAGAAGATTTAGACTAAATCGTATTTTCTTAACCATACCAAAAAATCAAAAATTGAAAAAAAACATGTTATGGCAATTCAAAAATTAATTTATTTTTTCAGATATTTTCAAGCTTTTATTTGTTTTTCGCGACTATTAAACCGTATTTTAATGTGATTTGACTGGTATCCAAAGAAAACCTATGTTAACCAAAACCTAAGTACCAAAAATCATAAATATGATCGGAAAAAAATTTAAAAATTTTTTTTTTATGGAATTTTAAAGGAATCTTGTAATTTCCTATATATGGAAACCATATCTAAATCTGAACCGATTTTCTCCAATTTCAATAAAAATCGGATCATAAATGCGACCTGCACTTTGTTCACAAGAATACATGGACAGAGGGACGAACATGCATAAATCAACTCAGAAAATGATTATATGCATATTCTCAAAAGGAACCATTGTTTCCTTTTGCTGTTACAAACATATGCACGAAGACATATTACGCTGTACCACAGAGTGGTGAAGGGTATAAAAACCAAGAGGGTACTTTTGACAGTGACTTACTGTAGCCTCATTAGCTAGTCATAAGGCTGAGTTTATAAAATAGTAACATGTTTTTAGGACTCATGATTTATTTTGCATTACATATTTATATTTTTATTTAATAACTACGGATGCTAAAATATTTGAATATCGATTAAAAGAAGTTTCAAGTTTGCTGCCAATCGTCCATCTACTTCATTTAGTTGTTGGTAAATTTAGGCATAAACTGTATAAAGAAGATCATGTATGTTGTTATGGAACCAACAGCCTATAAAAATAACAACAATAATAACAATTATTATAGATTATCAATTTCATACAATTAAATTACATATACAGTGAAATCTCGATAATGTCGGTGTAGTTTATATTTTCGAATTTGTTCACATTTTCGATTCGATCAGCTTATTTACCGCTAATTCCCTGATTTTTTTCAATACTTTAATGTCAGTTTGAGTGTTCACATTAAGTAGAGTTCACTGTATATGTAAATTTCTTACCCTAGTCAACATATAACCATCCATTCTGGCAATGCCCACGCCATTTATGCAAATATGCTGATGTAGAATTTGTAGAGAGAAATTTTGCAACTGAGGAGAATACGGAAATATTTTATCATATTGTTTTTAAATTAAAATACTTTCTCACCTGCAAGCTAATACATGTATTTTGATTATTAAATTGACTTATGATGCTGTGTAAATTTAATGTGATAAATTTCACCTGAAATTATATTAATTTAAAATTTGTGAAATAGGATTGATATGACAGAAACCTTACCACATCCATGCAATTTTTCGAAAATATCAAAAACATAGGAATCTGCATAAAGGCCGGTATTAATAATACTAATTCTAGAAAATATTTATACGAATTTTAATTTTGTGGAAAGAAGAGTTATAAAAATGCATATAACAAATATATATGTTAATAAATATATCCTTTGAAGAATATTAAAAAATCTACGGTTTGATGGTCCCACTGAAAAAAATTTGTTCTAAAAAATCAACGCCTTGATGATGATGGTCGGTCCATTAAAAAAAAATATTCTGTAAAAATGCAAGCATTAATGGTCGGCCCATTAAAAAAAAAATATTCTGTAAAAATGCAAGCATTGATGGTCGGCCCATTAAAAAAAAAATATTCTGTAAAAATGCACGCATTGATGGTCGGCCCATTAAAAAAGAATATTCTGTAAAAATGCACGCATTGATGATCGGCGCATTAAAAAAAAATATTCTGTAAAAATGCACGCATTGATGGTAGGCCCATTAAAAAATATTCATTAAAATCCACGCCTTGTTGTAGTCCTTGAAAAAATCCACGCCTTGTTGTAGTCCTTGAAAAAATATTCTTTAAAAAATCCACGCCTTGTTGTAGTCCTTGAAAAAATATTCTTTAAAAAATCCACGCCTTGTTGTAGTCCTTGAAAAAAATTCTTTAAAAAATTCTTGTAAAAAATAAAAAATCCACGCCTTGTTGTAGTCCTTGAAAAAATATTCTTTAAAAAATCCACGCCTTGTTGTAGTCCTTGAAAAAATATTCTTTAAAAAATCCACGCCTTGTTGTAGTCCTTGAAAAAATATTCTTTAAAAAATCCACGCCTTGTTGTAGTCCTTGAAAAAATATTCTTTAAAAAATCCACGCCTTGTTGTAGTCCTTGAAAAAATATTCTTTAAAAAATCCACGCCTTGTTGTAGTCCTTGAAAAAATATTCTTTAAAAAATCCACGCCTTGTTGTAGTCCTTGAAAAAATATTCTTTAAAAAATCCACGCCTTGTTGTAGTCCTTGAAAAAATATTCTTTAAAAAATCCACGCCTTGTTGTAGTCCTTGAAAAAATATTCTTTAAAAAATCCACGCCTTGTTGTAGTCCTTGAAAAAATATTCTTTAAAAAATCCACGCCTTGTTGTAGTCCTTGAAAAAATATTCTTTAAAAAATCCACGCCTTGTTGTAGTCCTTGAAAAAATATTCTTTAAAAAATCCACGCCTTGTTGTAGTCCTTGAAAAAATATTCTTTAAAAAATCCACGCCTTGTTGTAGTCCTTGAAAAAATATTCTTTAAAAAATCCACGCCTTGTTGTAGTCCTTGAAAAAATATTCTTTAAAAAATCCACGCCTTGTTGTAGTCCTTGAAAAAATATTCTTTAAAAAATCCACGCCTTGTTGTAGTCCTTGAAAAAATATTCTTTAAAAAATCCACGCCTTGTTGTAGTCCTTGAAAAAATATTCTTTAAAAAATCCACGCCTTGTTGTAGTCCTTGAAAAAATATTCTTTAAAAAATCCACGCCTTGTTGTAGTCCTTGAAAAAATATTCTTTAAAAAAACGCCTTGTTGTAGTCCTTGAAAAAATATTCTTTAAAAAATCCACGCCTTGTTGTAGTCCTTGAAAAAATATTCTTTAAAAAATCCACGCCTTGTTGTAGTCCTTGAAAAAATATTCTTTAAAAAATCCACGCCTTGTTGTAGTCCTTGAAAAAATATTCTTTAAAAAATCCACGCCTTGTTGTAGTCCTTGAAAAAATATTCTTTAAAAAATCCACGCCTTGTTGTAGTCCTTGGAAAAATAATATAATATTCTTTTTTTTTTGTTTATTTTTGAATTCTCCAAACCTACCTATCGGATTCCATCCCCTATAAACGGTATAATAACCAAAATATGAATCGACCAATACCCGGACGTAAATCATCAGCAGCACAGCGATTATCGAGAAACCAAATGAATTTTGAAAATGTTCATACATATCATAGATTAGTTGATACGTTCGTTGTTTTTCGGCAATTTTCGTTCGAAGAAAACATTCGAAGCCACGAAACCCCACTCCATATGCCTGGAAACGTGAATAGTCAACCATTAAACTTAAATCCTGTTGCAATTTCACCAGCTCTTGGCGTATCAATTCAATGTAGAAGATGAATTGCATATTGCGCAAATGGACGATAAAAATGAACGGGACAAATACACTCCAGAACAAAATCAAATGTCGGGTCATATTTTGCAATCCGAAAAAGATAAGCATGACACCAATTTCTATGATGGCCACTATGTAAAATGTTATTAGGAAGCGACGATTTTTCCTTATTTCTTGAAGCCAAAATTCTCGGTTGGCATTATGGCCGCCGCCGATGTTCGGGTGGTTTTGTTGTAATTGCTTATAGATGGCCCAAAATCGATGAACCGAAACACGTTTTATAATTGCTTCCAAATATGAGCAGGTTACAGCCATATCACCAAAGATGATTTTCAGCGAATCATTAAAATATCCAAATTTATCACCATTGAAAAGGAAATCATCATTCCCGAATAGTGCCACATACGATATGATATTGAATACAATCATAAGGGTACAGGACCATAGCCGTAAATCTAATTTTTGTTTATGCTTATTTCCGAACGTAAGGGTACAGTAACCAAATGCTCGAAATATTTTGATATGAAATCGTAATAGCAACGATATTTCTTCCGCCATTGTTGCAACTTTACTGAGGCGATTTCCTTAAATATGGTGGACATTGTATGAATAATTTTTTTATCGTCTTCAATATGGCAATTTGTAAAGATTTTATCGTTTTGTCTGTGTAGCCATTAAGGAAATTGTGAAGAGGAGAAATAAGGGGAATTCTCTCCAAGGAAAGAAAACACAGAAATTTTATTATGTACAGTAGGTCACGCTAAAACCACATTGAAATAATTTTGTTTTTTTTTTAATGAAAAAAAATCATATTTTAGATCAAATCGTATAATGTATCAACTCTTATAACCTCAACGAAAATTCACATAACTTATGAACAAAATGAGACATTGGTCATAAAAATCGTTTAACACCTGTCCTTTTTATTTCAAATTTTTATTAAGTGCAGGTGTCTAATTTTGAGTGTGTTCCTTTGATTTCCACAAATTAAGAAAATTTGCAAACTACAAACTGTTATGACAGTTATGGTAACTACTCCTTCCCATTCAAATTTTAATTTGTGATCTATAGTATGCAAAATGTGTGACGTAGGGGATGATAGATTCCAAGCAACGGCTCTGAGCTTTAACATGCAAATCCCAGACTTAAGTAGGTGACCTCAGATCAGATGAATTCTCCCTGTTTTATAGCTGCCACGAAACGAAACATGAATTTGGCTCCAGATTCACTACAGTAGATAAGCGAATTGCTATAATCCGTATAAAACCGAAGTTCTTCTACATCAGTCTTATTTGCGCCCATGCTCCGACGGAATGCAAAGATTAGCAGATTAAAAAACATATTTTACGATGGCCTAGAAACAGCATATGACGACTGCCCTGGTCATGACAATAAAATTCTGCTAGGAGATTTTAATGCAAAAATCGGAAGGGAAAATATTGTTGGCCCCACCGTCGGAAAATGCGGGCTCCATGAAGAAACATCAGACAAGGGCATGAGGTTGATTGACTTTGCGGCAACAAAAACATGGTAGTTAACACCACCAGATATAAGCATTTCGATATATACAAGGCCACTTGGATTTCTCCCGATCAGAGACATACGTCCAGTGTTTAGACCTTCGATCGATCCGATGAGCGAATATTGATTCGGACCACTACCTTATAGAAGTCAAGGTTCGCACTCGTCTTAATGTAGCAGTAAAAGTGCGATCTAATAAAACACGTAACTCGACGTCGAAAACACGACAGGTAGCAGAAGCCTACTACGCTTAACTTAACCAGGTGCTTGACGAAAGCACTCCTTGTCCCAATAATAATATAGAAGAACAATGACATAGAATTGCCTACCCGCTAAAAACTGCAGCAAAAGGAACAATTTGGTACCAAAGACCAAAAAGCCGTGGTACGATCGGGAGTGTCATAATGCTACTGATGTAAAAAAGGAAGCGCATATGGCAACCCTGCAGACAGTAGCAACACGCAATTCGAGAGAAAATTATCGGGAGAAAAGGAGAGGAGAAACTTATTTTCGAAAAAAAAACAAGAAAGAACAAGAGAAACGTTAGCAGGAGCTAATCGAGATGTACATGATTGATTGAAGTCCGGAAATTTTACCAACGAGTAAACACCAAACCAAACCTGTAGAGATGAATATGGAAATCACGTGACAGATAAAGATAGCATGTTGAGGATCTGGTATCAAATTATAACGGTGAAGAAGATACCCCAGAATAAATAAGAGATGACGGTATAGAGTGTATAAAACCTATCCAAGATGAGGTCAGAATATCAATCAATCGGTTGAAGAATAATAAAGCAGCAGGTGCCAATGGATTACCAGTAGAACTATTCATGGGTGTCAGATGCTGGATAGGAGAATGCATGCCCAATGATTGGAACCTCAGCATCCTGTGTCCCGTGCACAAAAAAGGAGACAAGATGATATGTGCCAACTATAGAGGAATACGTCTCCTTCCCATCGCATATAAGGTGCTATCGAGCGTACTGTGTGAACGACTGAAGCCAATGGTCAATGACATTATTGGACCATACCAATGCCGTATGGTTAATAGATCCTCTGAAATTTCACTTGATTTTCTTTTTCGTTATAGTTGCACTGAACTTTGTATATGTTGATAAAACGGGATTTACATTAGAACTTTTTGCAGGGTTAACCTACTTTATGAGGATTTATTTGACAAATAGACATTGGGATTGAATACAACCGGTGCAATATAAACGTACTATAACACAGTACTCAACAATAAACAGGGTAATCACAGAAATACAATTTTATTCACATATCGGGTAAATTGCAATTGTAATAACATTGCGTTGTCATATGTACGATTATGAGTTATTTTTAGCAATATAATGCAAACAGCGCCATCTAGCTTTTAATTCGCGAATATCTTGTCTCGGATAAAGTTGCAAAACAAGATATTGAGGAAGAATATTTGTTTATGCTTCGAAAAAATAATGTCATTATATTTATGACATATATAAAAATAATCACTTTTTGTGTATAAGTATACGCCTTGCGGATTATATCAAGACCCTTCCGATAAATCTTGGGGTTCTATAAATAGGAATAAATCTTTAAATAAAATAATATTATGAAATATACATTTTAAAATGCGTCTAAATCGCGTAATTCTCAAAATCATTTAATGCGCATGCGGTTTCCAGGAAGTACTCTAGTTTATCATCCAATCCGTATATATTTTGCGAAATTTCTTTTGACGGCTACGATGTACTATACGTTGCATTGAAGTACGCAAAAACTCGTAAAACGCGAATAATTTCCGAAAACTACATATACCATTAACATCCGATTTTGGTGTGCACCCCAAAAAAATACATCGATCTATACCGATTTCAACGCGGTCCATTAAGCACCATGGATGACCCAGCACAATCTATTTTTGAGATAAATTGGGTACATCTCTCTTTCGGCTGAAGATTTTAATGTTCTCTTTTCACAAAAGTACAAAATCCGTAGCAGGTCATTTATTGAAACGGAAATTATCCAAAAGAAACGCAAATAAATCCGCGATATTTTCAAAAACATTTTTTGCAAAATTTCGTGTTTTTGGAAGGCCTGTTCCCGCCGTTCTAGTAGATGGATTTTCACGAAGAAGACTTTATATCATCCGACACGTAAAAAACCTTACTGATCGCGGGTACCCATGTCATTCAGTTGACAGATCTAAAAATTTGGCCGAAAAATAGGTTTTTTTTTTAGAAATTTCATCGCACAAAATGTCCAGCTTCGGATGAGTATTACTCTGAAACTGTGCATAACACATACACAAAATATATATCAAATTACTCAGATTCGCGACTACAATAATCTTATAATCGATTTTTAGAAATTCCTGTTTGCGCATTAAAACTAGAAGTAAAATTCAAAAAAAAAACAGTCAAAATCGAGCTTCGAAATGTCAGCATCATTTAAAGGTAGATGCAGTTAAAATTTTGAAAAATGATACATAAGGGGCGTAGTCCACATTTTGTTGGCTTCTAGTTTTACTTTGACACGAAGGCCGTGAAATGAGTGGCTTAATCACAAATCGATAGAGAACATAAAAAACTGGTTCGCCTCAACCTGTTTTTACACATTTTTATACCCTTCACCACACTGTGGTACAGGGTATTATGTCTTTGTGCATATGTTTGTAACAGGCAAAAGGAAACGAGATAGACACATGGTTCCTTTTGAGAATATGCATAAAATCACTTTCTGAGTCGATTTATGCATGTCCGTCCGTCCGTCCGTCTGTAGATGTTAAATTGTAAACAAAGTACAGGTCGCAATTATAATCCGATTTGGATGAAATTTGGCACTAGTCACTTATTTGGCCCAAGGATGAACTTTATTGAAATTGGGAAAAATCGGTTCAGATTTAGATATAGCTCCCATATATATTTTCGTCCGATTTAGGGTAAATAGGGCACCAAAGTCCCTCTATATCTTTCGATTGGCATGAAATTTGGCACAGAGTACTGAATTAGGTCCAGAATAATGTGTGCCTAGTTTCGAGAAAATCGGTTCAGATTTAGATATAGCTCCCATATATAGTTTCGTCCGATTTAAGGTAAATGTGGCACCAAAGTCCCTCTATATCTTTCGATTTGCATGAAATTTGGCACAGCGTACTGAATTAGGTCCATAATGATATGTGCCAAGTTTCGAGAAAATCGGTTCAGATTTAGATATAGCTTCGATATATATTTTCGTCCGATTAAGGGTAAATGGGGCACCAAAGTCCCTCTATATCTTTCGATTTGCATGAAATTTGGCACAGTGTAATGAATTAGGTCCAGAATGATGTGTGCCAAGTTTCGAGAAAATCGGTTCAGATTTAGATATAGCTCCCATATATAGTTTCGTCTGATTTAAGGTAAATAAGGCACCCAATTCCCTCTATATCGTTCGATTTGCATGAAATTTGGCATAACGTACTGAATGGAGCCTAGAATAATGTCTGCCAAGTTTCATGAAAATCGGACCAGATTTAGATATAGCTCTCATATATAGTTTCGTCCGATTTCATGTAAATGGTGCACCAAAGTCCCTATATATCTTGCCATTTGCATGAAATATGGCATGACGTATTGAATTGAGCGTAGAGCGATGTCTGCCATGTTTCGTGAAAAGCGGTTCAGATCTATATATATATATATTTTTTTTTTTTTTTTCGTCCGATTTAATTTAAATAATGTGCCAAAGTTCTTATGTTGCATAGCAGTGCCAAGTTTCGTAAAAATCGGTTGGGATTTAGATATAGCTGATATGAAGTAATTGACGCACCAAGAAACCAATATATGACTAATAGGAACTAAACGTACCGAAATTAGTATAACTTAACCTGTGACAAGTTTCGTTGAAACCGTTTCATATTTGGATATAGCTTCTATATATACTTTCGTCCGATTTTAAGTAAATTGTACATCAAACTCCTCATGTTTGTCAGATTGACATCAAATTTTGCACAACGTACAAAATTGAGCCTAGAATAACGTAGTTACATTTTCTAGAAGTACAGACATAGCCCAACGGATGACCTATTGATATTTGTTTGAAGTCGATTTTCATACTTTTGTCCCAAACGAATGACATGTTTATGTTCACATTTAGATAAATACAGTATTTTTCGGTTAATTGAACCTACGGTTAATTGGTTTCCACGCTTAATTGAACCACATGATGGGTCAAAAATATTTCATTTCATAGTAAACGGGTTCGGATAATTGGTTCCTCGATTAATTGAACAAAAATTTGTGCAAATTTTGATGTGCAATTAACCGAAAAATACTGTATCACATATTTTATTTCATCCAATTTCATGTTAATAATGCTATTTAATATACCCATAGTGGTGAAGGGTATCTTATAGTCGGCCCCGTCCGACTTTACTACTTTCCTTACTGGTTTTACATTAAAGTAGACACAGCATCCACCAAAATAAAGTTTGGAGGTCGATATCATGAACAGTTTGCAACGACAGATCAATTAACCCAAAACTATTCACTTTTTTTCATATACTTAAGTAATTCCCGAGTTATAAAGGGGTGAACCTCCACTTCAGCTATGTTAAAAAATTGGCTATTTTGCCCATATATGTATGGGCATATTAATGTACATACACTGTTTTACGATAACATTTATTACAGGATTAAAATACATTTATTACATTTAAACTTTTATAACTAGAATCAATATCCATGTGCGCCTCAGATATTTGTAAACTTCGGCATAAATTGTATGAAAAATATCATATAGGTTGTTATAGATCCAATGAGCTAAAATATGTATATATAAATGTATATTGAAATAAATCAAATCAATCAACAAAAATCATTTTTACCTTACCCTGGTTAACATATAACCATCCATGCGGGTTATACCAATACCATTAATTGAGATATTTTGATGTAAAATTTGCAAAGAGAAATTTTGGAGCTGAAATGAATGAAAAATATTGAAATAAAATTAAAAATATATTTTTTTAATGATACAATATCCACGATTCTATAATTTCTGTATTCAAATAAATTTCAAACAATTGCCAGAGAATTATCAAATAACATTGAATATAATGATATACTTATGAGAGAGTACCACGGATTAAACCAGGGCTGTTAAAAATATCATGATGTTTAAAGTTTCGATTAAACCGCATACAAAATTCGATTCATAAAGGATTTACAAGTTATTAAAATGTTGGCTCTTATGTGAAGTGACTCCACTTTTTTGCACTTTTGCCTTTTTCGATCTAAAGGTTTGTCTGAGTTTTGATCTGACTTATGTCCGCAAAGTCTCGTCTTAAGTTTTTACTTAGCTGGCTTGTGAAAAAAACATTTGTTCTATAAGCCGAGCTTAAAAAATATTTCCAGGAGCTCTTCCAACTTATAAGACCATGTTCCGAAATGTTGTCTTCCACTTGATCTTTCCATCGAATTCGTGGCCATCCCCTTTCTGGATAGACAATCAGTTGGCCCGTGCCTAGCTAACGTAGTCGCTGCAGTTCGATCCGTCTGACTATGTCGATGTCCGAGAATAGATGATCATGGTTCATTCGACGGCGATATTCAAAATCGATGCAAATCGGCCCGTAGAACTTTCGGGGGATTTTTTTTCTTAAACACTCCAAGAACTGCTTCATTTGCTTGTGCAGGATACATGCAACAGCAATACTACCCTTGCTGTTGTATGGATGGGAATCATCTTTAAAGTGTGAGTTTTTGGTCTGGTCTGAAGAGCTGGCCTTATTTTTGAATTGCTTACTCAGACCATAGTAGCATCTGTTGGCCAACAATATTCTCCTCCGGATTTAAAAGCTGATGTTATTAGTTCAATCGTTCACTACCTCGAAGTTGTAGTTTTCAAGTTCTACAGTTGGTCCGAGTCTACTGGACGTCTTTCGCGTTGATACCATCAGCTTGGTCTTTTGCCATTAACTGCCAGTCCCACTTTGGTAGAATCATTCTCCTCAATTCGTTCAGAGGTGGCGATACCGCTAGTAATGTTCGACCCATTATGTCGATGTCGTCGGCAAGTAACATATGCTGTTTGGTCTACAGAGTGACATTTCTGTTCATGACCTTCAGGATATTAAAAAGGTTACACGATAAACTTTCACCTTGTCAGAATCATCGTTCGGCATTGAAGGGCTCCGAGAGGTCCTTTAGGACTTTAACTGCCGACCTTGGGCCAGTTAAAATTATCCTGCATATCCGTGTTCATTTTGCAGAAATGCTAAACGCAGATATGACTTAAAACGCCTCTGAACAGATTGGGCTATCGAATGCGGCTTGAAAAAGTCACACGACAAACTTCCACCTTGTACGAATCATCGTTCGGTATTAAAGGGCTCCGAAATGTCCTTCCCGACTTTAACTGCTGACCTTGTGCCAGTTAAAATTATCCTGCATATCCGTGTTCATTTTGCAGGAATGCTAAACGCAGATATGACTTTAAACACCTCTGAACAGTTTGGGCTGTCGAATGCGGCTTTGCAGATGACGAATAGATGGAATGTGTCAATGTATTTTTCTTGGGTCTTTTCCAGGATTTAGCGCAGTGTGAAAATCTGGTCTATAGTCGATTTGCCAGGTCTTTTCGATTGAAGTGTTCAATAACTCATTCAACACTATATCTGCAAAAATAGCTGTAGAGGTCAAGGAAGTCCTTTCCGTCATTCGTAAACCTTGTCCTCATATATGAAATATCTTGAGTCTTCTATAAGAGATAATATTTCAATGAAGATGTGCCATTTTTCTGAGATTATCCTCAATGCTAAATTTATCGGTATACTAGGATTGCGTCCTCGTTAATCTTTCATTTCATTTCCATGGCTTCTTTAATGTTATAAATATATTTTTAAATAAAATTCTTAAAAATATCCACAATGTATTTCCAATATCTCTAATATAAAGTCCACGTTCCAATTTTGACGGTTTTATCGGGATGATCAAACGGAACAGGCTGTTGTTTTATTCTAAGTTCCTGGAGGTTTGCAAAACCGTATTTCCGGTGTATTGAAGTTCCTAGTCCAATTTTCGATCCTCCTAAGAGATTACTTTCTATATGCAATTGTAACGACCGATTTAATGTGTTCTTAATGCTTACCTGAACACTTATTCTGCTACTGTAACTACTGAATTGACTATTTATACTATGCAAATTTTGGGATACATCCTTCACCTGCAAGATGTTCATGGCTATTACAAAAACTCTAGACCCTAGAAGAAAATCCTTACCGTATCCATGCAACATTTTGATGTTATCAAAAATAAGGGACATTGCAATAGGGAAGGTAGTAGGAGTATAAATCCATAATCTTCCCAACCTTTTGTATTACTATAGTAACTGAAATAAGTATTGGCCAAGATGCGAACATAGATAACTAAAATTACAGCTACAATGGAAACCCCAAAAGAATTATGAAAATGTTCATACATTTCATAAATCAATTGATATGCGTATTGGTTATCGGCTATCTTCGAACATAGCGAGTCTTCGAAACACCTGTATTCATTTTCGAATTTTAATCGGATATTTGAATATATCGCAATCTGTTTCAGATCTTCTTGGAGTTTCACCAACTCCACGCGTATTAATTCCAAATAAAATATAAATTGTATATTACGTAAATGTACGGTATATATAAAGGGAGTATATATACTCCAGAATAGAAAAGATTGTCTATCCACCGGAGGCATATCTGTATACAAATACATGAGATAGATTTCAGACGCCACAATTGTATAGAACAGAAATAAAAATCGACGATGTTTATAGATTTCAGGAAACTTTTTTTGCAATAATTTCGTGTGATTTGTGTTCGCATTGCCCTCTTGTAATTTTAAATAGGATAACCAAAAATTGTAGGAATGTGAACGCTGTAATAGGGTTTCCAAATATGACACTGTCACCGCTATATAGGCGAATACAATTTTCAAAATATCATTTAAAAATCCAAATTTATCTTCGTTAAAGAGAAATATTTTGTGTCTGATTAGCACTGTAAATGTCAGAACGTTGAATGTGGTCAATATCAAGAATGACCATAGACATAATATGCGTTCTTCAAGATTAGAGTTACTCGAGAGGCTAACAGTACAAAAACCGAAAAGTTGAAAAATTCGTATGTGGAACTTTAATAAATGCGATATTTGTCCGTTCATGGTAATTACGAAACTGTTGTAAATATATTTTTAAATTATAATCTATTGGTGTATGTCAATGAAGATGGTTGTGAAATTGATTAACTATTTCACATTAATTAAAGTTATGCGCTAATTTACTTCGAAGCGTCCTTGGGTATTTTAAACCGACTTGGCCGACAAAATGACTGTAATTTGGGATTTCAGGTTCATGGAGGTTGAAAAACATATTTGCGGAAAATGTTAGATATAAGCCAATGTTTCGATATAACTTTTATAGGAAGGTTCCGCCTTATTTTCGGTAATGTTTAAGGTTTTGACAAATCTTATAATAAGTATTATATCAATTTAGGCATGGATGTAGACAGCGGAACTATTCCATTAATTTCTGATGGCATAGGATTATACTCATTTGGATAACAATAAGATATTTGCTGTGTTGTAGTTTCAAGACGACATCTCACAACATTTAGGCTCGTGGCTTGTCTTATTACTCTCCCAGTCAAATATGTATTTCTTTTAAAATTAAGAACTTGAAAACTTATTCCTTGAAGGGATTTAAATAGGAATAGCAATATTTGATATTTATAAAGACAACATTTTTGGCGTAATCTCTGTACAGATCTACGGTCTGTAACGGGTCTGCTATATCACAAACCGCCTCCAAGAAGTCATATGGCATCGACAAAGATTCCAACGTTCCCATGCACAACGTTCTCCTCCCAATCGCATATGCTATCCAGCGTGTTGTCTGAACCATACCAATGCGGCTTCAGACCTGGTCAATGGTAATTGACCAGATCTTCACTCTGCGTCAAATCCTGGAAAAGACTCACGAAAAACACCTCGACACATTCCACCTAGTCGTCGACTGTAAAGCCGCATTCGAAAGCTCTATCCGTTCAGAAGTTTATACAGCCATGTCTGCGTTCGGCATTCCTGCAAAATTAATACGGCTATGCAGGATGACTTTAACTGGCACAAGTTCAGCAATTAAAGTCGGAAAGGACCCCTCAGAACCCTTTAATACCGAACGAGGATTCAGATAAGGTGGCAGTTTGTCTTGTGACCTTTTTAACAGCCTGCTGGAGAAGGTCATACGAGAGGCAAAGGTGAACAGAAATGGCACTCTGTACAAAAAACAACACATGTTACTAGCCTGCGCCGATGACATCGACATAATGGGTCGAGCATTGCGAGCGGTAACATCCATCTTTGAACAATTTGAGAATGACCAAGCTGATGGTATCAACGCGCAAGACGTCCAGTAGACTCGGACCAACTGTGGAACTTCAGAACTACAGCTTCGAGATAGTCAAAGATTTTATAAGATAGTGTTGGCCAACAGATGCTTCTATAGTCTAAGTAAGCAGTCTAGGATAAAGGATAAGATGTGTGAAAATAATATATATATATATATAGACAACATGCGAGGGATTAACACTTTAAGGAAAATAATATAAAGATAGCCGTCCAACACGAACATTTACAAAACCAACGATTTCAGTCGGATCGATATCTGCATGGTAAAATAGGCTCTTACTTTCTGGAAAGTAGGATGGTAGATCAATTTGTGGAACGCATTGAGGAACTCCACTCGATTCTTAGAAGGAAAAACTCTTTAGCTTTACTGAAGTTGCGAGAGGAGGGGATCCTATATGACGAAGATGATCGGATTTTCGCTTTGACGTTAAGCCTGACCTTTCGATTTTTGCTTCTGACCAAAAGGTCGACTTTTAGACTTTTCGGTTTTTGCCTTTAACTAAAAAGTCGACTTTTCGATCTTTCAATTTGTCAAAACCTTTTTAAATCGATCTTCGACTTTTACCGATTGAAGCAAAATCGACTGAAAATTTAATTCTTTTATGAGAATTGTTGTCAACAGATGAAATAAAGTTCTGCTAATGGGTAATTTTTGAGCAATTTCGGCTTTGGAATAATAAATCAAGTATTTATGAAGAAAATCGAAAGTCGATCTTGAAAAGTCGACTTGCGATTTTCACAAAGATCAAATGTTAGTTTTAGACTTTTCAATACAATAAGTCGATTAGTCGAAAGTCGATTTACTTATCCCTAGCTTGTATATAATATAGATCATGGCACAATGAATAGGTAGTCCATTTAGCGCAGCTGATGTCTCGATTAACTGTCAAAGTGGGTAATTTCTACTTGAATTCGATGTGCAGTGTTGCCAACCATTTGACAGATAACCGAGACAAAATAAAAGGTTTTTGTTTTGATACATCACCTTATTATTGCATCATGATATAGATCAATAAATTGTAAATGGTTTAGATGCACATTTTAACTTTGCACTTTTTAATACAAATAAATCTCACCTGTAAACTTATAACCTTATTATGTTTATCATATTGACTTATAATACTATGCAACGTTAGTGTCAGATCTTTAATCTAAAATAAATTAAATATATATTTTTAGATTCGAATAATTGTTAACACCTAGAAATTGCCGACTCACCACATCCATGCAACATTTGGAGGTAATTAAAAATATTGCACATTGTAAAAGTTGCGGTAGCAAAAGCAATGCCCCTAAACAGAAATTAAGAATAAAATCATTTGAATTAATTTTACAAAATTTTTCTATGATCGAGCATCATACCATCCATATTGCCTCGATAAAAATTATAATAATTAAAATAGGCATTGACCAAGATTCGTACATAAATCATTGACAGCACTGCTATTATCGATAATCCACATGAATTATGAAAATGTTCATACAATTCATGAATTAATTCATAAATTCGTTGTTTTTCGTATAATTTTGAACGTAGCAATTTTGTGAAACCAAGAAATCCCGTACCAAAACATTGAAAATGTGAATAATGCACCATTAGACCTAAGTCTTCATTTAGCTCGCGCAATTCCAGACGTATCAATTCAATGTGAAAAACAAATTGCAAATTTCGCATATGAACTGCATAGATAATTGGCAAAAATAATCCCCAGAAAAATGTTAAATCATCGTTTTGAAATTTTACATAAACAGAAAGTGTTATAATTTCGGATATAATAGTTATATAAAACATGGATATAAAAGGGCGATATTTATGCAAATCATTAGAGAGTTTTGAACTTTTATTGTGTAATTGAGAATATATTTTCCAAAATTGTTTAAAAGTTGAATGTTTGAAAATTGTTTCCAAATATGAAACTGTCACCGCCATTTCGGCAAATACAATAACAAGAATGTTATTGAAATAGCTAAACATATCAGTGACATAGAGAATTTCTTTATTTTTACACGATAATAGAAATGCGGCAATGTTAAATGTTGTCACTAATACCAGTGACCACAAACGTAGCCATCTTTCCGTAATTGCTGATTCTTGATAATTGTCATTTAAACTTAGACAGCATAGACCGAATATTTGAAAAATTCGTATATGAAATTTTAGTAATTGTGATATTTGCACTTTCATGGTTTCGTTGGAACTAGTCGTTGGAATAAAGTATGTGTACATTTGGTTAAATGTAGTTAAGGTAATTTGTCATGAATATATTGTATGTAAACTGATGGAGAGTAGATAGAAAGTAATTAATATTCACTGGAAAATTGTGTTCACTGTTCATATTCTCCTATTGTATAAAATAGGGCGTAAGGATAATTCATTAATATGGACCTCAAAGAAGAAATAACCAAGAAAATTGCGTAATATAATTCTTCTCAGACTTTTCTTTGCACGTTATAGGTCCATAAACTCTTCTGAAACTTTTCTTTAAATATCCTCCACAAAACAATAAAAAATGCTTTTATTCACACAACATAATCTTCCTGAACAAATTGGAGAAACATGCTCCTTTAACTACTGAACTAGATTAAACTTCTGTACTAGAAGACCGACCTAGTTCACTCTAAAGAGATTAACCAAAAAGAGCGATCAGCTAACGCACTCCATCTCTCTTTTATACATTAGTCTAAGATAGGTGAAGTCATATTTTTATACTCAGTTCATAGCAACTAGAATTGTGTCGTTCCGAAACGAACTAGTTCAAAGTTAGTTCAAACTTGTTAGATTTTTGTCGATATAGGTTTATAATTAGACCTTTATTTTCTAACCTAAGTAATTAAAGCATGCATTTTTTGGCAGGCTGAACATACTTACTTAGCTGGCTTGTGACAAAATTTTCCATAAACCGAGCTCAAAAAACATTTCCAGGCGAGTCGGCCTTTTACGCAGTTTTTCCAGCTTGAAAGATAATATTCGGGAATGGTGTCTTCCACTTGATTCGTGGCCTGCTCCTTCTGCGCGAACCATCAGCTGGTTCGCTTTTATATGCCTTTTGGGTTGGTGCATCTTCATCCATTCTCACAACCTTACCTAACCAACGTAGTCGCTGCAGCTCAATACGTCTAACAATGCCGCTGTCCGAGAATAGTTGGTACAGCTCATGGTTCATTCGACGGCGATATCCACCGTCAACGCAGATTGATCATAGATATTTCGGATAATTTTTCTCTCAAACACTCCAAGAACTGCCTCATCTGTTTGCGTAAGTACCCATGCTTCAGATCCATATAATAGCACGCGTAGCATCAGCGTCTAGTAGATAGTGAGTTTGGTCTAGCGGGAGGTGGCCTTACTTTTGAGTAGCTTACTCAGACCATAGTAGCATTTGTTGGCCAACACCATCCTTCTCCGGATTCCAAAACTGATGTCATTGGTTTTATTTATGGCACTACAAAGGTATATAAAATCTGTAGTTCCCAAGTTCCTCAGTTGGCCCGAGTCTACTGGACGTTTTGCGCTTCGATACCATCAGCTTGGTCTTTTCGCCGTTTACTACCAGACCCATTTTGGCACACTCCTTCTCAATTTGTTCAAAGGTGGCTGTTACCGCTCTCAATGTTCGACCCATTACGTCGATGTCATCGGCGTAGCCGAATAACATTTGGTCTGCAGAGTTCCATTTCTATTCACTTTTGCCTCTCGTATGACCTTTTCCAGCAGGATGTTAAATAGGTCACACCTTGTCTGAATCCTAGTTCGTTATTAAAGGACTCCCAGACGTCCTTTCCGACTTTAACTGCTCATCATGTGCCAGTTAAAGTTATCATGCATAGCCGAATTAATTTTGCAGGAATGCTAAACGCAGACATGACTTTTTACACCTTTGAATGACTAGGGCTGCCGAATGCGATTTTATAGTCGACGATTAGATGGAATGTGTCGTTGTGGGTTTTTTTCCATGATTTTGGCGCAAAGTCAAAATCTGGTTAATGGTGGATTTGCCCGGTCTTAAGCCGCATTGGTATGGTCCTTTTGTATTGTCTCATTTTTTTGCACGAGACACAGGATGCTGAGGTTCTAATCATTGGGCAAACATTCCTGCAGCCAAATTGTACTAATCAGCTGGAGCATGCTCTTTACCAGTATCTGACCACTAGTCTCGAATAGTTCGCCACCTGCTGCTTTATTATTCTTCATCCGATTGATTGCTATTTTGACCTCATCTTGGCTAGGTGGTAAACACTCTATACCGTCATCTATTATTGGTTCTGGGGTATCCTTTTCACAGCTTCTATTTGTTACCAGAAGTTTTTCAAAATGCTCCTTCCAGATTCTCAGCATGCTTCATCTCTACAGGAAGATTTGCATGCACTAAAGCCTTCGGTTTGGTGTTTTACTCGTTTGTAAAATTTTCGGACTTCATTCTGACATCTCGATTTGCCACGCTCACGTTTTTCTTGTTCTTTCTTCTTTTTTCTTAGTATACGTTTTTCCTGTCCTTTTCTCCTGATAATTCTCCCTCACATTACGTGTTGCTACTGTCTGCAGGGTTGCCCTATACGTTTTTGGTATCCAATTGTTGCTTTTGCTGCAGTTTGTAGGGAGTGGGCAATGCTCTGCCATTGTGCTTCTATACTATTATAGGGACAATAAGTGCTTTCGTCAAGCAGGTGGGTAAGTTGAGCGGAGTAGGTCTCTGCTACCTCTTGTTTTTCGACGTCGAGTTTCCGTGTTACATTAGATCACGCCTCTGCTGCTACATTAAGACGGGTGCGGACCTTGGCTGCCACAAGGTAATGGTCTGAATCGCTATTCGATCCTCGTATCGATCGAACGTCTAAAACACTGTCTTCCGTCTATCACAACATGGTCAATTTGATTTCTCGTTGCTTGATCAGAAGAAATCCGGGTGGCCTTGTGTATGACGTGATGCTTGAATCTGGTGCTGCTAACAACTATGTTTTTTGCTGCCGCAAAGTCAATCAACCTCATACCGTTGTCGGATGTTTCTTCATGGAGGCTGAATTTTCCGACGGTGGGACCAAAAATATTTTCCCTTCTGATTTTGCATTAAAATCTCCAGCAGAATTTTAATGTCATGGCCAGGGCAGTCGTCACATGCTGTTTCTAGGCGATCGTAAAATATGTTTTTTTAATATGCTAATCTTTGTCTTCGTCGGAGCATGGGCCCAAATAAGACTGAAGTAGAAGAACTTCGATTTTAAACGGATTATAGCAATTCGCTTATCTTCTGGAGTGAATCTGCAGACGAGGTGTTTTATTCTCCTATTAACCATAAATCCGTTCATGGCCGCTATAATACAGGGCGTAATCATCTGATTTACTTACGCCAGTCCCTTTACATCGCATTACCCGTAAGGCAATAATATCGGCTTTGTACTTTTTGAGTACATCCGCCAAGGCGCTAACTGCGCCTGTTCTATACAGCGTGCGGGGGTCGTCCACATTAGGGGGGCTTGTTTTTCTTTTTCGTTGCTTTTTCATAGTAAGAGGGGTTTTCCGAGTGTGGGCAACTAACCCGACGCCTCCACCCATTTTTTATAGTTTTTATGGGTGAACTCGCGGCACATATCAGCTCACTATTTCAATGGATGATGAAAATAGTTACCACAGGTGACACCACGGGAAGGTCAGTGTCCACAATTGAGATGAAAGAGGGACCAAAATAAGCCTGGACTTCGCCATGTTAAAACCAATCAGAGCCGTTGCTTGGTATCTATCATCCCCTACGTCACCTGGCAGGCTAAACTTTTTTAACATTAATATAGTCCATATCTCTTATAAGAGAATTTCACAATTCCACAGTAATATGTCACTAATATACAATATGTAAATATTTGGCTCACCTGTATACTAAGAACTTTACTGTTACTACAGTATTGACTCACTAAATTATGTAAAGTTAATGTTATGCATTTGATCTAAAATATAATAGAAAATATATTTTTAAATAGTCACTTCAGGTGTATGGTAACCCTCACCATATCCATGCAAGATTTTGAGGCAATTAAAAACATGGGAACCTGTAAAAGCGCTGGAATCAGAAGAATGGTAGCTGAAACCAAACAGGATTATAAGAAATTGTTATACCCCAAAATGGTGTTCATACCATATTTCTCCCATCCGATATAGTGGCTATAGTAAGCAAAATATAAATCGACCACAATCCGAACATACATTACGAGCAATACTGCTACAATCGATAGACTGCATGAATTTTGAAAATGTTCATACATTTCATAGATACGCTGATAGATTAATTGTTTTTCTAAGAGTTTGCAACGAAGATGTTTTTCAAAATTCCACAATCCAAAGTCATATGTTTTCAACTGCGAATAGTCCACCAAGAGTTGGAGATCCTCTTGAAGCCTTAACAACTCAAGGCGTATTAATTCAATTTGAAATATGAAATTCATATTTCTTAAATGTACGGTATAAATAAATGGGCCATAGGTGCACCATACCAGCACCAATTGACGATCTTTGTGTTGGAAAATACCAAAGGAGAAGATGAACAATATCTCTATTAGGACCACGCCATAGAAGGATATGAAGTAACGACGATGTTTATGCAATTCCTCACGCCACGCAGGGTTTTGCCAGCAATGTTGATTCCCTCGGTGCTTAGTTTGTAACTGGGAATAAATCAACCAAAAATGACGGGTCTCGTTCCGTTTAAATATCGCTTCCAAATAAATTGTTGTTATTGCAATATCACCGAAAACAAATTTCAAAACATCATTGAAGAACCCGAATTTATCCTCATTGTAGAGGATATTGTTGTCGGTGAAGAGGGCACTGCCAGCAACAATATTGAATGCCAACAACAGAAAAAAGGACCACAGACGAAGACATCGTTCGGTTATTGTGGATTGCTGTTGATTTCCGCTGAAGCTTATTGTATAAAAGCCAAATATTTGAAAAAGGGCGATATGCCAACGAAGTTGAGGTGTTATCTGCACTTTCATTATTTCAGTTGAACTATCCTTTAATATTTTATTTTGTTGGTTAACTGTTCGGAAAATATGAATTCTTTGGAAACCAATTATGACAAATGGACAGTTTCGTCCTTGTAATCGATACACATTAGATAGGACACAAAATAAATTATGAAGCTAATCGAGAAATTTAATTTTTTCTAAAGACCATAAAGGCGTGGAATTTTAAAAGAACAATTTTCCAAAGACCGTGGATTTTTTAAACAGAATATTTTTTTCCAAAGACGTGGATTTTTAAAGAATATTTTTGCCAGGGACTATATAAGGCGTGGATTTTTAAAGAATATTTTTGCCAGGGACTATATAAGGCGTGGATTTTTGAAAAAATATTTTTTCCAGGGGCTATATAAGGCGTGGATATTTTTTCCAGGGACTATATAAGGCGTGGATATTTTTTCCAGGGACTATATAAGGCGTGTATATTTTTTCCAGGGACTATATAAGGCGTGGATATTTTTTCCAGGGACTATATAAGGCGTAGATATTTTTTTCCAGGGACTATATAAGGCGTGGATATTTGTTCCAGGGACTATATAAGGCGTGGATATTTGTTCCAGGGACTATATAAGGCGTGGATATTTGTTCCAGGGACTATATAAGGCGTGGATATTTGTTCCAGGGACTATAT